>NC_056741.1:1388299900-1388594900 GCF_019279795.1 Protopterus annectens
GAATGAGTCTTGTGTGAGCTGTTGGAGAAGAAAAATGGGATTTTTTGCAGATCAGGTAAGGGTTGCATCTCTGGCATACTAGACTGGTTTTGTGTAAATTACTGATAAATATATTGAACAGGAGTGATCCTAGTACAGAGCCTTGGCAAACACTGGCAGAGGTCAGACAGGAAGCTGTGCTTGTGTAAGTGTGTGTGTGTGTGTGTGTGTGTGTGTGTGTGTGTGTGTGTGTGTGCGTGCCCACTAATTGGTAGCTTTGTTAATGTGGTAAGGTCTGACAGTGCAGGATAGATCAAGGGAGGCCAGATGAAGGAGCCACTTATTATGACAGAGAATGTCAAAGGTTTTAGATAGGTTCAAGAAGAGGGCAGATACAATATCACCTGTGCTGCAGCTATGATTAACACTGTTAGAGAATATTATTAGTATAGTAGTAGTTCTGTGCTTTGGTCTAAAGCCATGCTGAGTGGAGAGAAGAGGTTATTGGAAAGAATGGAATTGAGAATAGATGCATTTTCTAAGATTTTTGATGGAGAACAGAATGGCTATGGGTCTATAGTTGGAAAGATCAGTTTCCCTCTTTGTTCAGGGTAAGATGAATGATTTATTCTGTAAGGAGGGGGCATAAGACTATTAGATTAATCTGATAATGAGTACTGAGATGGGGTAGGCTATTGCATTTGCTGGGATTTTTAGGTATTCAGTAGGTAGGTTATCTGCAGCTAGGGTGGTAGGTTTTTCATTTTTGGAAGTAGTTTTTAATTACAGAGGTTGGAACTGTGTTGATGGAGAAAGTGTTATGGTTGCTACTGAATTGGATGTTAAGCTGGGGTGAATGGTTAGTGTCTATGTTAAGTAGTGATTTTATGGTGTCGATGAAGTGGGAGTTAAGTCTTCTTCTTCTTCTTTTGACTGTTCCCATTAGGGGTTGCCACAGCGGATCATCTGTTTCCATTTCTTCCTGTCCTCTGCATCTTGCTCTGTCATACCAACCACCTGCATGTCCTCTCTCACCATATCCATAAACCTTATCTGAGGCCTTCCTCTTTTCTTCTTATCTGGCAGTTCCATTATTAGCATCCTTTTTCCACTATACCCAGCATGCCTCCTCAGCACATGTCCAAACCAATGCAATCTTGCCTCTTTTGCTTTGTCTCCAAACCATCCAGCCTGAGCTGACCCTCTAATATACTGATTCTTAATCCTGTCCATCCTCATTACACCCAATGCAAATTTTAGCATCTTTAACTCTGCTACCTCCAGCTCTGACTCCTGCGTTTTTGTCAATGCCATCATCTCCAACCCATATAACATAGCTGGTGTTACTACTCTCTTGTAGGCCTTCACTTTCACTCTTACTGGTACCCATCTGTCACAAATCACTTCTGACACTCTTCTCCACCCAGTCTACCCTGCTTGTACTCTCTTCTTCACCTCCCTTCCACAGTCACAATTACTCTGAACTGTTGATCCCAAGTATTTAAATTCATCCACCTTCACCAACTCTACTCCCTGCATCCTCACCATTCCTCAAGCCTCCCTCTCATTCACACATGTATTCTGTCTTAGTCCTGCTGACCTTCATTCCTGTCCTCTTTAGAGCATATCTCCACCTCTCCTGGTTCTCCTCAACCTGTTCCCTACTCTCACTAAAGATCACAATGTCATCGGCAAGCATCATAGTCTATGGGGACTCCTGTCTGATCTCGTCTGTCAACCTACCCATCACTATTGCAAATAAGAAAGGGCTCAGCATTGATCCTTGATGTAATCCCACCTCCACCTTAAATGCTTCTGTCACTCCTACTGCAGATCTCACCACTGTCACACTACCCTTATACATATCCCGTACCACTCTTACATACTTCATTGCCACTCCTGACTTCCTCATACAATACCACAACTCCTCCCTAGGCATCCTGTCATATGCTTTCTCTAAGTCCACAAAGACATAATGCAACTCACAACTCTTTCTGACCTTCTCTATACTTTTCCATCAACACCCTAAGAGCAAACTTTGCATCTGTAGTGCTCTTTCCCAGTATAAAACCATACTGCTGATCACTAATAATCACCTCCCTTCTTAACCTAGCTTCCACTGCTCTTTCCCATAACTTTATGCTGTGACTGATCAATTGTATCCATCTGTAGGTACTACAGCTCCGCACATCACCCTTATTCTTTAAAATCGGTACCAAAACACTTCTTCTCCACTCCTCAGGCATCCTCTCACTATCCAAGATTTCATTAAGCAATCTGGTTAAAAGCTCCACTACCATCTCTTCTAAACACCTCCATGCTTCCACAGGTATGTCATCTGGACCAATAGCCTTTCCATTCTTCATATTCATCACAGCTGCCCTTACTTCCTCCTTGCTAATCCATTGCACTTCTTGATTCACTATCCCAACATCATTCAACCTTCTCTCTTTCTCATTCTCTTCATTCATCAACCCCTCAAAGTACTCTTTCCATCTGCTCAACACACTCTCCTTGCTTGTGAGAATGTTTCCCTCATTATCCTTTATCACCCTTAACTGCTGTATATCTTTAACAGCTCTGTCCCTCTGTCTAGCCAATTGGTACAGGTCCTTTTCTCCCTCCTTCATGTCCAACCTTTCATACAACTCTTCATATGCCTTATCCTTAACCTTTGCCAACTCTCTCTTTGCCATATGCCTTTTCTCCTTATACCCCTGTCTACTTTCTTCATATCTCTGACAATCCCACCTTTTTGCTAACCTCTTTCTATGTATACTCTCCTGTACTTCCTCATTCCACCACCAGGTCTCCTTGTCCTCCTTCCTTTGTCCAGATGTCACACAAAACACCTTTCTAGCTGTCTCCCTTACCAGCTGTGCTGTAGATACCCAGCTATTTAGTAACTCTTTACTGCCACCCAGTGCCTGTCATAACTGCTCCCTGAACTCCACTTCAGAATCACCCTTTTTCAGTTTCCACCATTTGATCATTGGCACTGCCCTCACACTCCTCCTCCTCTTCTTGATCACCAACTTCATCCTACAGATCATCAACCTATGCTGTCTAACTACACTTTCCCCGTCACCACTTTACAGTCTCCAATCTCCTTCAAACTGGCCTTCCTGCATAGGATATACTCCACCTGTGTGCATCTCATTCCACTCTTGTAGGTCACCCTATGCTCCTCTCACTTCTTAAAATACATATTCACCACAGCCATGTCCATTCTTTTCACAAAATCCACTACCATCTGACCTTCTGCATTCCTCTCCTTAACACCATACCTACCCATCACCTCCTCATCCCTTCTGTTCCCTTCACCAACATGCCCATTGAAATCTACTATAATCACCACTCTCTCAACTTTGAGTACACTTACCACCACTTCAGCCAACTCACTCCAAATTTTTTCTTTTTCATCCATCGCACACCCAACTTGCAGAGCATATGAACTAACAACAGTCATCATCACACCATCAATTTTCAGCTTCATAAACATTACTCTATCTGACACTCTTTTCACCTCTGAAACACTCATGGCATACTGTTCCTTCAGGATAACCCTTACCCTATTTCTCCTCCCATCCACACCATGATAGAACAACTTGAACCCACCTTCAATACACCTGACCTTACTCCCCTTCCATCAAGTCTCCTGCACGCACAATATATCAGCCTTCCTTCTTTCTATCATATCAGCTATCTCTCTCTCTATACCAATCATACTTTCAACATTCAAAGTTCCTACCCTTACTATCACACTCCTAACCTTTCTCCTCTCTTTCTGTCTTTGGGCATGCCTTCCCCCTCTTCTTCTCCTATGGCCAACAGTAGCCCAATTTCCAGCAACACCCTGTTGGCTACCAGTATTGGTAGCAGTCATTGTTAACCCGGGCTTCGACTGATCTGGTATGGAAATCTGTATTTTTGTCCGCATATGTCATTTGACAAAGGTTTTACACCGGATGCTCTTCCTGATGTAACCCTCCACATTTATCCAGCCTTGGGACCGGTATGAAGAAATGCACTGGTTTGTGCATCCCCAGTGGCTGGGTTGATGAAATGGGAGTTAAATAATGAAGCAATATTGTCTGGGTAGAAAGCTCTATCCTACCAGGGGCTAAAAGTTTTTAGATGGAGCTCCAGAAAGTACATATATTTTTTATGTATTGGTTTATAGGTTAAATAGTGATTTATTTTATCATTTTTAACTTTTATTTTGGTTTGATAGTGAAAGTGTCTGAAGTTTTGGAGATGTTGTTGGGTTTTGTTAACTTGCCATATTTCCTGTGCCTCATCCATATCCTGCATTATTTTTGTTGTTGTTTCAGACAGTAAGGGGGCTGTGTTTTGTTTGACCCTCTTTCTGCATATGGCTACCATTTTTTGAACATTGAGGAAGGTAGTATATGGTTGATGCCTGGACTCGACCTTAGAGCCTTCTCTGACCATTGCTTGCAGCTGATTGTGGCAACCAGTGGTTTATGCTGTGGATCAATTGTTTTTCTGAGGATGACTTCACAATCGCTGATTCTACCCAGTGCCCTTTCCTTACTAGGATGAACTCTACCTGAGTTGCATGTTGGCCACTCTTGCATGTGATCTTGTGACTGTCTGTCTTTCTGAACCATGTAATGGCAGAACATAGGTGAAATCAGAAGAAGATGAGAATTGAGATAGAAGGGAAAAATAGTGGAACAGGTTAACAGCTTTAAATATATGTGAGGAGCAGATGAAGAGAAGGGAAGTCTGAATGAGGAGGCCAAAGCTAGAATCAGAGGGAGTTCAGCCATTTGGTACAGAGTGAAGAATGCCAAAGCAGCTGAAAAGTGAGGTGTACAAAATAGTGGTGCAACCAGTACTATTGTATAGTTCAGAAACCTGGGCAGTAAAATCAGAGCAGATGAGGAACCTACAGGTGCTAAAGATAAAGTGCCTGAAATGAATGGTAGGATGCATACTGTGGGACAAGCAAAGAAATAAGGACATAAGAGCAGAAGCCAAAACATCTCCAACTGCAGAATAAGTCAAAGAGAACAGTTTACGGAGGTTCTAGCACATGTGCAGAAAAGCAGAACGCAATCTGATGAAGAAGGTTTGGGACAGACAGGAAGAAGGCAAGAGAAAATGGGGATGTCTAGCAAAGAGATGAATGGATTGTGTGAGGAAAGACCTGCAACAGTCAGGCACAAGTGTTGAAGAAGGCAGGAGAGTGGCACTGAATAGAGAGAGATGGTAACAATTGATATGAAACCCCTGTTAGAGTATATTTAACAGTGAATAAAAGATTGAAAGTAATTCTGTTATAAATACTCAAAATAAATAAGGTATAAAATAAACCTTGCTTAAATGTAGAATACAGTTTAGCAATATGTGATTAGCATCCATATTAAATGACTGTGGCTTGAAAATAAGGAATTTGCTTAATGGACATGTTTTCCTACAGAATCAGTATGCATTTCACACTATCAGCAAAAAAACTGACCTCTTGCAGACTTAGCAAGAATGTAAATAACAGGATGTATGCATTTCACATTGTCAGTAAGAAAGCTAACCTGCTTCCTTAAAGAATGGGCAACAGGTTGTGTTTCTATCATATGGCACTGTTAAGCAAGGAAGTTTGAATGGATGAAGACAATACCAGCATTATTTCTCTATTGGATGAAAACATATTTTTCTGCAAACACCAGCAAACAGATGTTTTCATACAAAGACCAAAATAGAATACCAAGGAGAAAAACAGGATGTTAAACCACTATAAAGAGACTATAGAAGATAATATTGTTAGAGATATTTGTGTAGGAACACCCATTTATTCCGAGGTAATATTATATCTCTCACATCATCCATGCTGTTTGAGGAGTAAAGTAACACAGTACCTGAAGCTGCAACAGTAGTACGTGTGGTTTGTTATAAAAAAGCTATTTATTAATTACTGCATCAGTGTATGAGTGACAGAGTTTGGTGTTGCATCAGTATATATTCTGCAAGTTTCTGTGGGCAACAGACTATGAATGCAATTATAACTAGACTTTGATTTCAGCAGAATCTAGCCAGCAAGACCTTAGTGTCTTAAGAAGACTTCAGATCCATCACAGTAAGCAGCACCATATTAATTAATTTTTCAATGGCGAGCCTACCTGCATTCAAACACAATGGAGTGATGCCTGCAGAGGGTCACTTCAGTGAAGTTGCCGTAACTAACATTTGTACATATGTATAAATCCTAAACAGAAATACTTCAATTTATGCAGCTTGTAGTAGTAGTAGTAACGTTTCTCAGATATCTGATTCCAGATTGAGCCTGCAGTGCAGGAACATTGCAGTGCCATAAACTCTCAAAGAAAGGTGACTACCTACTTTGCACATCAGTCCACTGACTGCTGTGTTTCACCAGCTTCTCGAGTGACTCTGAGAAATTTCCAGCCGTCTGCAACAACCACCTGATCACCTGTTCTCTTGCTAAGTGGTAAGACCTTTTCCTGTGTCACATTTTTAGTATGGATGTTTTTAGAGATAATTCATGCAGGTGTAAGCCAAGCTTTACTCTTAATGTAGCAGAACAACCAGATAAAATATAGAGTATACTGCAATGTTGGTATACACAGCACATTAGTAAATGTAAAACCTTATTAGGGCAAGTTGACAGTAAGGCATTATGCAAATGGATTACAATATTTGACTGGTATCTCAAAGAAAACCATGTGGGGTATGACAAATGTTTATTGTGTAAATCATATGTAACTGCTTTCTTTGTATAATGTCATAAAAACGTATTGCATGACATTATTCAAAGGTTAGACTATACAGACAAAAATGTTAATGGCAAAGAACCAGGAGAAGTTAATATGCTTAAATTATATTCAGATGTTGAACAGTTATGTCCTGTTACCACATGTGAAAGGTTTATTTCAGAGTTACAACAACAGTCAAATCAGTTACTGACAGAACCTCTAGTACATCTTGTTACAAAAGCATGTAATAAACTTCTAAGAGACAGACACAATGAGTTCAGAATGTTTAGACAAGTTATACACGCGTGTTTTCAAAACTGCATAGGAGTTTTAGATTCAGCAGAACAGATTACTGAAAAATGTCAGAAAAACTGTGCAACATTACAGAAAACTCTTGAACAACAGTTACAGGATAAAGAAAATAAATTAGCTGAACTGACAGAGACTGACTTCCTGTATACAGCAGCTGAGCTTAAGAAAACATTCCAAAAGAGTAGGAAACTACAGCTGATCTGTACAAAAGAGATATAGGTTCATAAGTTCATAAGTAGGTACTAGGCTATCTGCCCAAAGGCATTTATAAGCCTAGCCAGAATGTGTTGGCTTTCGCCACCTCCTTAGATTAGTTCCCTGTGCCTCTTTCCAGCAGAGCCACTGAAGTGATCCCTGGGGCAAACGTTCTGTTTCCCATTCACTCATCAAGGTTTCTCTTGAAGAGTGTTAGTGAGGAGCTCTGCCTAATGTAGATTGGAATCTTGCTCCAGAGCATGGGAAGTCTCTGGGACAGGAATCTATCCCTCCAGCATGCCCTATTTATTGTTGTGGTGAGGTTTAGATCCCTAGAGCATGTGGCTCGAGGGAATATGGCTTTCGTTAGGTGGAGCAGTCCATCAATTCTGGGTTGGACATGGCCTTGTATGTCAGGCAGAGATCACCTCTGAGTAGGTGATATGCAACTGAGTACAGCTGGAGTTTCTTCAGTTGAGTTGTATAGGGCATCTGTTTGAGGCCAGTGATCCTCTTGGTGAAAATAAACAGCCAAGCAGGTCTCAAACCCAGGACCCTATACAACACAGTCACCGTAGTTAACTACCAAGTCATCACAGAAGTTGTTTTTTGAAAATGGTTAAACATACATAGCAGGATCTGATGGTTAAGCATACATAGCAGGATCTGATGTATGGACAAATCATTTCCAAATGTTTTACTTTCATTCGATTAAAGCAATATATTTATCAGCACAAAAGTAAAGTAGAGTGTATGACTGCTATTCTCATAGCATAGTCAAAAAGTAAACAAAACAGTTATAGTGCATAACAGTAAAAATCTGAATTCACAAGACTAGCATACATGTATTTTCTTTTCATATAAAGTACATCTGTTAAAATGCACAAGAGAAAAGGCAGACAACAGCAAATGTAAATCATGTAAATATAAACGTGTTAGTTAAGCCAATATCTGTTTTGTTTTTTTACAATTTTTTTAGAATTGTATAGTAACACCACACCAAACAGTTAAAGTCTGAATTTTATAAAGAAATAAAATCACAGATGGTATTAGTCAAGCAGTCTTTATAAAATGAATGGCAGGGCAGTTAAATAAATACAAAATACAAATCCAAGTTAAAATATGTAAGCCAATTGTAAAGTAATGTCAAGTTATGCAGTATAAATGTATAGTTATGAAAATCACATATACTTATTATAATTCTGTGTTTTATAACTGCATTTTACTATCAAATTGCAAGTGTATTACCGATGATTAAAGGAAAAATGCTAAACGGGTTAACTATAGTCTACAGAGTCTAAAATGTGAGCTCAGACCTTCCCAGACTGGATGAATAATTGCAGGAAATATTGACCAGATAAGGTAAAAAACAAGACTGATTGCCAGACAAGTGATTTGAGTTTTTCTAAAACATTATTGCTATTAAAACATAATTGTTAAATGTTCACGTGCAACACTATTTGGTAATTGTAATAAAACATCACAATTGTGCATATATGTCACTGATAATCTGTTTGCAGGTAAATGTTAAAAGTAGAAAACCTCAGTTACATCAAATATAGCCAGCAAATGAACCATAATATACATACAGTTCAAATCAATTATGTGTGTGTGTGTGGGGGGGGGGGGGGTAAACAGCAAAAACTTTATAAAAAAAATGATCAGATCGGACAAAGGTCTATAGTTTGTTAGTAACATAATAAAGCAAATGTATAACCAAAGTGTTGGGCTGGCATACATTTTATTATCACAGCATAAAGCAAATAAGCAATACTGCAGTACTACTGGGGAGGGGTACTTTCTCAGTTTTTCACTGACTGTGTGAGCAGTATTGCAAAAGGGTCTAAATAAAGCTACAGGAAGAAATAATATCTCATTCCTAATTGACAATACTCTTTCAGGGGGGATGGGAAAACAGGTATTAGTGCATTAGAAATGCTGGTAAACAGATTGAATCCGACAGGATAAGATATTTTACAAATTGCTAATAGCTATTATGCTAGCTATTGTATTGTTTAGTATTAAATTGTATTTGCAACCTGTTAAACTGTAAAGCTATAGAAGAGATGGTTTAAAATTGCTTTATTAAAGCTATACAAGAGAATGAGTAAAGATATGCAAAAATGAGCAAGACTGGTCATTATTTTTTAATATGTTTTTGGCAAGACAATGTTGGTATGCAAAAAGCATAAATGTTTCTAATTGCTGGGTAAGTAGTTGCCTCTGGTAGCAATTCCACTAGATACTTCTAAAGAGACATAAGAATTTTCCAAGATTTTGCTTAATGTTAATGTTACTAAATTTGTAGATTAGACTAAGTGTACTTTACAGTTTTTGTATGTACAAACACAAAAGAATTCAGTACAAATGAAATTAATATCTAGCAATGAATATGTGTGGAGAACCATGTTTAAAAATGGGTTTAGGGTACCTACTAGATCGAAATGCATGAGTAGCAAACCATCTGTGTAGATATATACTGTACAGGACACATTGTAAAGTAACAAGTTCAAAAGTAATTTGTCAAGTTGTAATTTTATTACTAGTTGTAATTTTATCACTGGTTTTTGGACCATCATTTTATCAGTACTAGTATTGGTTACCCCAATTAGAGGAAAATTATATTAAAATATTGTACTCATACAGCTAATGGACTAATATGTACATAGCATTCTTTAGTGTATAAATCATGTTTATATAAATCCTCAAGTATTAAATATAGTGAAATAATTACATTCAAATAGTTATTATCTAAGCCCAGTTCAGTACTTTACCAAGGTGTTTAATATGTTCACCTCACTGTCAACCAAGGTGTTAATGGGCAGTTCAGAGATATGACCACAATGTTATGGTTAAAATGACATTAAAACTGTATATTTATAGCACTAAATAACGTTTGCAGTAGCCCATAGTTCTTGTCTCATAGATATTAGTCTATTTCTAATCTTTTAGTATAAAATGATTAATAAAAGTAAATAGTTAATTCAATAGTTGCAAAAGGTTAATAAAAACATTCTAAGTCATAAATGAAATTCTGTGATTGCAAAAAAATAAATTAATCAAGTTAAAGAATAAAACTAAAACAGACATAGCTCATAACTGATGGAATATTTTCACGGAATGGTCTGCAAAAGAAAAAGTTGTTAAATACATTCAGTTTTGGTAGTAATACTTGATATCATTGTATTAACTATGTAAAATTGTATTTTGACTTGTATCAAAAGAAGACTAAAGGTTTTGTTTCTTAATGTGTTTTCTGCAAAAATAAAAAGAGGGAATTGTTAGTGTATTTAACAATGAATAAAAGATTGAAAGTAATTCTGTTACAAACATTTAAAATAAATAAGGTATAAAATAAACCTTACTTAAATATAGAAATAGAGTTTAGCAATATGTGATTAGCATCCATACTAAATGACAGTGGCTTGAAAAATAAGGAATTTGCTTAATGGACATGTTTTCCTGCAGAATCAGTATGCATTTCACACTGTCAGCAAAAAAGCTGACCTCTTGCAGACTTAGCAAGAATGTAAAAAACAGGATGCATGCATTTCACATTGTCATTAAGAAAGCTAACCTGCTTCCTTAAATAATGGGCAACAGGATGTGTTTCTATCATATGACACTGTTAAGCAAGGAAGTTTGAGTGGATAAAGACAATACCAGCATTATTTCTCTACAGGATGAAAACATATTTTTTCTGCAAACACCAGCAAACAGATGTTTTCATACAAACACCAAAACCAAAAACCAAAGAAAGTATATAACCAGTTGCACGATAAGTCCGGTGCCTAAGAGGTAAATGTCACCAAATATAAATACTGTCCATGAGCGTAATTCAAAGCTTTAATTTAGACAAGACAAAATTCACATAAGCGCTTTCGTTTGGCTCATGCCAAACTTTTTCAAAACAGTTAAAACATCATTTCCTGTTCCTTAAATAGGCAACAGTACATTACTAATTCAAAATTATTTAATTAACCAATTAACCTTCACTAATTTGCGTACTTGACTAAGAACCTAAACTAAAACTAAAAACCATAACAAACAATTCAAACTTTCATTTAAACGCACACAATATTAGCACATTAAATATATATACATTAATGCTTTAAACATATACATTATGCTACATAAACCTAAGCGAACCGATGGATAACCCATATTGAATATTAAATATAATATAATGAATAAGATATCAAACTCCAGTCGGGGGTATTTTTTCTGTTTCTTAATATAAACACATAATTTCTATATATTTAATTTATGGTCTTAAAACTTATATTTGTATAAAATATTCTAAATTAATCAATAATTTAACATATTTATATATCAATATCATTTAATAAATATGTGTACATAAATATAAATAAATATAATATAAATAATTATATATAAATTTATCATAAATATAAAAATATAAAACAAATTATAAATTTAATGTTAAAATATTTCATAAGATTTTTATATATATATATATATATATATATATATATATATATATATATATATATATACACATATATATGTGTATATATCGTGTTTATATAAAATTAATGTATCTATGAAATGTTTATGAATTCTATCCACTTAAAATTATGGTCTATATTTGATCATTATTGTTTACAAAAAGCATGTTACATAATTCACCTCAGAATTTTTTGTTTTTTATTTCTATTTTAAATCTTTATTATATATGTTCCTCTATGTTATCGAGATAAGGACTTTAACTTTAAAATACTGCTAATAGAAATATAATTATTCAAACCTGGCCAATTATTTGAATTTAGTCTAAGTTGCCATTCTAATTCTGATTTCTCTAACAATGCCTGCCAGCCCCCCCTCTCACATTTTGTTTGATAACATCAAGAACTACAAACTTAAACGTATGTCCTGGGCAAGTTTTTACATGTTTTGCTAAAGCGTTAGTTTCATTTTCATCTCTTATAGCTCTAACATGTTCACTTATATGCTCCTTTAATTTCCTTTCTGTCTTTCCTATGTAAAACATAGGACAACAAATGCAAAAACCACAATAAACAGCCTTTTCAGTTGTGCAACATGCTTTATGTTTTAAAATTACCTTATTATTAGAAATTGTCAATATATTTGTTTCATATACGTATTTACAAAATTTACATTTTCCAAATCTAAAAGTCCTTCCAGATTCCTGTTTTCTATTTAATTCAAACATATTTTTCATATTTTTTCCTTTTTTATAAACAATCATTGGCTTATCATCCAATACATTGTGTAAAGATGTATCATTCATCAATATTTGTCAATTTTTATTCAAAATTTTCCTTATGACATTACTATCAATACTATAGTTGGTTATAAATGAATTCCTGAAACTTTTTAAAGTACTCATTTGTATATTATTTTCTGAATCATTTTCCGTGATGTCATTGGTTGAACTTATACATCCATTTATATTTTGGGTAATCATTCCTAAGTCCTCATTGATACTTTGTGGACTTTCAGTTTGTATACTACAATTCAATTTCAACAATGGTTCATAAAAATGTCCTTCATGCTTTTTTACAACTTCAGAACATACATCAAATATTAATGTGTCTGGATAGCCTCTATTTCTAAACATATCAGATAAAATTTCACATTCTTTTAAAAATCCTCTTTCTTACTGACCATCCTTGCCGCCCTAACAAACTGACCCTTAATTACTGCTTTTTTTTGATGAAGGGGATGGCAGCTACTGAAGTGTAAAAATGTATTACTATATGTGTCTTTTCGAAATAATTCTGCTTTATAAACACTGTAAAATGTATCCTTCTGTAATAAAACATCTAAATAAGAAATAGTATTTAAATCATAATTCATAGTGAATTTTAAAAAAGATGTAGTTCTATTAATATATAATAAAAATTCATCTAAATATTCCATTTCACCTTTCCATATTATAAAAATATCATCTAAAAAATGCAAATACACTCTACAATGTTTAAAATATTCAGAGGTGAAAACATACTTTTGTTCCCACATAAACATTACAATATTAGCATATAAACCCCCACATGGTGAACCCATCACCACCCCTTCTTTTTGTAAATAAATTTTATTGTTAAAATTAATATAATTATTATTTAAAACAATATCAAGTAACTGGTCATGTAAATTTATTATGTTTTGTGATATACCTTTTTTACACAAATAAGAATTAAACATAAAAATACCTTCAGTGTGGGGTATTGAAGAATAAAGGTTTTTAACATCTATTGTAACCAAATAATCTGTTCCAGAATAGGTAACTGTATTTAAAACCTTAAGAAAGTGCCATGAATCTTTCAATAAATGTTCTTCCGTGTAAATTAAATGTTTTAATTTATTGTCTATAAATCTTGCAATGGGATATGTAATAGACCCCTGAGCATCTACAATTGGTCTAAATGGTGGACTTATAAGGTTTTTATGAATTTTTGGCATACCAAAAATTGTGGGGGTTCTTGGATGATCAATATTTAAGTAATTAAACTCTTCTGTTGTTATTTCACCATCAATAAATAAATCATAGATAATACCTCTAATACATCTATATGAGGTATTCATCTCACTAATAGAACTTAATTCATGTGTATCACCCTCCAGTATCATTTCTATTTTAAAATTGTAATCAGTTACATTAAAAATTGTTATCCCCCCTCCCTTATCTGGTTTGATAAACCTTACAGTATGTAAACGTGTTAATTCAGTTAAAACATGATTTTCATACTTAGTTAGATTATATTTAATTTTACCATCTTGATTCTCCTTAATAGACCTAAAATCTAATTCACATGCTTTTTCAAAAGTTTCAATAGTGGGGTGCAACGGGGGATTGAAGGAGCTGGACACATAAAATGGTCCTACCACTCCTTCAACACTTTTAAACATTTGTGAGAAGTTTAATTTCCTTGTGTACATTTTTAAATCAATAATACTTTGTACTAAATTCATTTTCCTAGTTGGAATGAAAGTATAACCACGTGCCAACAAATCACATATTTCATAATCAAAAATAAGGTCCGAATAGTAATACACAGTAAAGTCCCCTTTCGAATTCTTATATATGAAAGGTCCATTATTGTCCTTGTTTTGAACTAATGTCGGCCTCTCCACGGTCCTCTCTGCGTCTGTGTTCTCCCCCTCGTGTAAGAACCTCGATTGTTTGATAAACTTTGTTGACCTTGTTTCATCACATATTGTGTCTGTTGTCGTTGTTGCAACTGCTCCGACCTTCGCAGCGGTGGAAATGAGTCTTCCCCTAAAAAATCTAAATTGTCCTCACAAAGTTCATCAATAACTTCCTCCGTACCACTTCTATAATTATTGTTATTATTGTTAGTAGTGGCATTTTGTAAATGTTTACCACATTGTTGTGATATAGGTGGTTGTGGATATGCATAACCTTGACTATAAGCCTCTATATCACAATCCAACTTTTTGGCTTTTCTTTCCCTAATAACCTTTACTTTTTCGTCTATTGATTTGAAAATGTGATTATAATCAAAGTCAAATTTACTAAAATTAATGTCTTTTTTATTGCATTGTCCATATCGTTCGCTCGCTTTAATAATTTGTTTAAGGTAGCAGTATTGTCATTAATCACCAGTTTCATGTAGTCATGCCCAAATCTATCAAATAGTTTCAGCAGTTCAGTATGTAAAGATGAGTTACAAACGAGTCTGGTTGGATATCTCCAGACTCTTAGCCCTTTAGGCACAATATTTTTATTTATACATTCCTGAAAATATAGATTGTCTAGTTGTAGTTTCTTTATTTTCAAAAGGATGTAATCAAATTCAGACAATTTATCTGTAATTGATTCAGAAGTACCTGTTAAACAAACTCCGGTTGCGCTGAATGCCTTAATGTTCTGTACCCATTTCCGAAAATCACCATTCCTTCCATTCTGCGTACTTGCCGAAGTTGATGGCTGGGCTGCATCCGACATAAATGGTTCAGCATCCCCTTCTCTTTCACCAAATTGATGTACACTACGATTGTTATCTCCCAACACTTCCGATTCTTGATCATTAGTATCCACAAATGGGTTATTATGCAGGGTCAAGTTCGAACACTGAGATAACGAACGCTGTTCGTAACGGTCCATCCTATCGCTTAGGTTCTGCAAAAGGCGTGAAATTGAAATCAGCGTCACTTCTTCTGATTGTTCCGGTGATACCTCTTCAACACTCCCGGCCAACTCCATGCTTTGTATAAACTTCCAACACCAAAACCAAAAACCAAACAAAGTATATAACCAGTTGCACGATAAGTCCGGTGCCTAAGAGGTAAATGTCACCAAATATAAATACTGTCCATGAGCGTAATTCAAAGCTTTAATTTAGACAAGACAAAATTCACATAAGCGCTGCTTGGCTCATGCCAAACTTTTTCAAAACAGTTAAAACATCATTTCCTGTTCCTTAAATAGGCAACAGTACATTACTAATTCAAAATTATTTAATTAACCAATTAACCTTCACTAATTTGCGCATTTGACTAAGAACCTAAACTAAAACTAAAACCATAAACAATTCAAACTTTCATTTAAACGCACACAATATTAGCACATTAAATATATATACATTAATGCTTTAAACATATACATTATGCTACATAAACCTAAGCGAACCGATGGATAACCCATATTGAATATTAAATATAATATAATGAATAAGATATCAAACTCCAGTCGGGGGTATTTTTTCTGTTTCTTAATATAAACACATAATTTCTATGTATTTAATTTATGGTCTTAAAACTTATATTTGTATAAAATATTCTAAATTTATATATAATTATTTATATTATATTTATTTATATTTATGTACACATATTTATTAAATGATATTGATATATAAATATGTTAAATTATTGATTAATTTAGAATATTTTATACAAATATAAGTTTTAAGACCATAAATTAACTACATAGAAATTATGTGTTTATATTAAGAAACAGAAAAAATACCCCCGACTGGAGTTTGATATCTTATTCATTATATTACATTTAATATTCAATATGGGTTATCCATTGGTTCGCTTAGGTTTATGTAGCATAATGTATATGTTTAAAGCATTAATGTATATATATTTAATGTGCTAATATTGTGTGCGTTTAAATGAAAGTTTGAATTGTTTGTTATGGTTTTTAGTTTTAGTTTAGGTTCTTAGTCAAGTACGCAAATTAGTGAATGTTAATTGGTTAATTAAATAATTTTGAATTAGTAATGTACTGTTGTCTATTTAAGGAACAGGAAATGATGTTTTAACTGTTTTGAAAAAGTTTGGCATGAGCCAAACGAAAGCGCTTATGTGAATTTTGTCTTGTCTAAATTAAAGCTTTGAATTACGCTCGTGGACAGTATTTATATTTGGTGACATTTACCTCTTAGGCACCGGACTTATCGTGCAACTGGTTATATACTTTGTTTGGTTTTTGGTTTTGGTGTTGGAAGTTTATACAAAGCATGGAGTTGGCCGGGAGTGTTGAAGAGGTATCACCGGAACAATCAGAAGAAGTGACGCTGATTTCAATTTCGCGCCTTTTGCAGAACCTAAGTAATAGGATGGACCATTACGAACAGCGTTCGTTATCTCAGTGTTCGAACTTGACCCTGCATAATAACCCGTTTGTGGATACTAATGATCAAGAATCGGAAGTGTTGGGAAATAACCATCGTAGTGTACATCAACTCGGTGAAAGAGAAGGGGATGCTGAACCATTTATGTCAGATGCAGCCCAGCCATCAACTTCGGCAAGTACGCAGAATGGAAGGAATGGTGATTTTCGGAAATGGGTACAGAACATTAAGGCATTCAGCGCAACCGGAGTTTGTTTAACAGGTACTTCTGAATCAATTACAGATAAATTGTCTGAATTTGATTACATCCTTTTGAAAATAAAGAAACTACAACTAGACAATCTATATTTTCAGGAATGTATAAATAAAAATATTGTGCCTAAAGGGCTAAGAGTCTGGAGATATCCAACTGGACTCGTTTGTAACTCATCTTTACATACTGAACTGCTGAAACTATTTGATAGATTTGGGCATGACTACATGAAACTGGTGATTAATGACAATACTGCTACCTTAAACAAATTATTAAAGCGAGCGAACGATATGGACAATGCAATAAAAAAGACATTAATTTTAGTAAATTTGACTTTGATTATAATCACATTTTCAAATCAATAGACGAAAAAGTAATGGTTATTAGGGAAAGAAAAGCCAAAAAGTTGGATTGTGATATAGAGGCTTATAGTCAAGGTTATGCATATCCACAACCACCTATATCACAACAATGGGGGTAAACATTTACAAAATGCCACTACTAACAATAATAACAATAATTATAGAAGTGGTACGGAGGAAGTTATTGATGAACTTTGTGAGGACAATTTAGATTTTTTAGGGGAAGACTCATTTCCACCGCTGCAAAGGTCGGAGCGGTTGCAACAAAGACAACAGACACAATATGTGATGAAACAAGGTCAACAAAGTTTATTAAACAATCGAGGTTCTTACATGAGGGGGAGAACACAGACGCAGAGAGGACCGTGGAGAGGCCGACATTAGTTCAAAACAAGGACAATAATGGACCTTTCATATATAAGAATTCTAAAGGGGACTTTACTTTGTATAACTATACAGACCTTGTTTTTGATTATGAAATATGTGATTTGTTGGCACGTGGTTATACTTTCATTCCAACTAGGAAAATGAATTTAGTACAAAGTATTATTGATTTAAAAATGTACACAAGGAAATTAAACTTCTCACAAATGTTTAAAAGTGTTGAAGGAGTGGTAGGACCATTTTATGTGTCCAGCTCCTTCAATCCCCGTTGCACCCCACTATTGAAACTTTTGAAAAGCATGTGAATTAGATTTTAGGTCTATTAAGGAGAATCAAGATGGTAAAATTAAATATAATCTAACTAAGTATGAAAATGATGTTTTAACTGAATTAACAAGTTTACATACAGTAAGGTTTATCAAACCAGATAAGGGAGGGGGGATAACAATTTTAATATAACTGATTACAATTTTAAAATAGAAATGATACTGGAGGGTGATACATATGAATTAAGTTCTATTAGTGAGATGAATACCTCATATAGACGTATTAGAGGTATTATCTATGATTTATTTATTGATGGTGAAATAACAACAGAAGAGTTTAATTACTTAAATATTGATCATCCAAGAACCCCCACAATTTTTGGTATGCCAAAAATTCATAAAAACCTTATAAGTCCACCATTTAGACCAATTGTTGATGCTCAAGGGTATATTACGTATCCCATTGCAAGATTTATAGACAATAAATTAAAACATTTAATTTACACGAAAGAACATTTATTGAAGGATTCATGGCACTTTCTTAAGGTTTTAAATACAGTTACCTATTCTGGAACAGATTATTTGGTTACAATAGATGTTAAAGACCTTTATTCTTCAATACCCCATACTGAAGGTATTTTTATGTTTAATTCTTATTTGTGTAAAAAAGGTATATCACAAAACATAATAAATTTACATGACCAGCTACTTGATATTGTTTTAAATAATAATTATATTAATTTTAACAATAAAATTTATTTACAAAAAGAAGGGGTGGCGATGGGTTCACCATGTGGGGGTTTCTATGCTAATATTGTAATGTTTATGTGGGAACAAAAGTATGTTTTCACCTCTGAATATTTTAAACATTGTAGAGTGTATTTGCATTTTTTAGATGATATTTTTATAATATGGAAAGGTGAAATGGAATATTTAGATGAATTTTTATTATATATTAATAGAACTACATCTTTTTTAAAATTCACTATGAATTATGATTTAAATACTATTTCTTATTTAGATGTTTTATTACAGAAGGTTACGTTTTACAATGTTTATAAAGCAGAATTATTTTGAAAAGACACATATAGTAATACATTTTTACACTTCAGTAGCTGCCATCCCTTTCATAAAAAAAAAGCAGTAATTAAGGGTCAGTTTGTTAGGGCGGCAAGGATGGTCAGTAAGAAAAAGGATTTTTTAAAAGAATGTGAAATTTTATCTGATATGTTTAGAAATAGAGGCTATCCAGACACATTAATATTTGATGTATGTTTTGAAGTTGTAAAAAAGCGTGAAGGACATTTTTATGAACCATTGTTGAAATTTAATTGTAGTATACAAACTGAAAGTCCACAAAGTATCAATGAGGACTTAGGAATGATTACCCAAGATATAAATGGATGTATAAGTTCAAACAATGACATCACGGAAAATGATTCTGAAAATAATATACAAATGAGTACTTTAAAAAGTTTCAGGAATTCATTTATAACCAACGCTGATTGATTGATAGTAATGTCATAAGGAAAATTTTGAATAAAAATTGGCAAATATTGATGAATGATACATCTTTACACAATGTATTGGGTGATAGTAATTGTTTATAAAAAGGAAAAATATGAAAATATGTTTGAATTAAATAGAAAACAGGAATCTGGAAGGACTTTTAGATGTGGAAAATGTAAATTTTGTAAATCGATATGAAACAAATATATTGACAATTTCTAATAATAAGGTAATTTTAAACAGGTACTTCTGAATCAATTACAGATAAATTGTCTGAATTTGATTACATCCTTTTGAAAATAAAGAAACTACAACTAGACAATCTATATTTTCAGGAATGTATAAATAAAAATATTGTGCCTAAAGGGCTAAGAGTCTGGAGATATCCAACCGGACTCGTTTGTAACTCATCTTTACATACTGAACTGCTGAAACTATTTGATAGATTTGGGCATGACTACATGAAACTGGTGATTAATGACAATACTGCTACCTTAAACAAATTATTAAAGCGAGCGAACGATATGGACAATGCAATAAAAAAGACATTAATTTTAGTAAATTTGACTTTGATTATAATCGCATTTTCAAATCAATAGACGAAAAAGTAAAGGTTATTAGGGAAAGAAAAGCCAAAAAGTTGGATCGTGATATAGAGGCTTATAGTCAAGGTTATGCATATCCACAACCACCTATATCACAACAATGGGGGTAAACATTTACAAAATGCCACTACTAACAATAATAACAATAATTATAGAAGTGGTACGGAGGAAGTTATTGATGAACTTTGTGAGGACAATTTAGATTTTTTAGGGGAAGACTCATTTCCACCGCTGCAAAGGTCGGAGCGGTTGCAACAAAGACAACAGACACAATATGTGATGAAACAAGGTCAACAAAGTTTATCAAACAATCGAGGTTCTTACATGAGGGGGAGAACACAGACGCAGAGAGGACCGTGGAGAGGCCGACATTAGTTCAAAACAAGGACAATAATGGACCTTTCATATATAAGAATTCTAAAGGGGACTTTACTTTGTATAACTATACAGACCTTGTTTTTGATTATGAAATATGTGATTTGTTGGCACGTGGTTATACTTTCATTCCAACTAGGAAAATGAATTTAGTACAAAGTATTATTGATTTAAAAATGTACACAAGGAAATTAAACTTCTCACAAATGTTTAAAAGTGTTGAAGGAGTGGTAGGACCATTTTATGTGTCCAGCTCCTTCAATCCCCCGTTGCACCCCACTATTGAAACTTTTGAAAAAGCATGTGAATTAGATTTTAGGTCTATTAAGGAGAATCAAGATGGTAAAATTAAATATAATCTAACTAAGTATGAAAATGATGTTTTAACTGAATTAACAAGTTTACATACAGTAAGGTTTATCAAACCAGATAAGGGAGGGGGGATAACAATTTTTAATATAACTGATTACAATTTTAAAATAGAAATGATACTGGAGGGTGATACATATGAATTAAGTTCTATTAGTGAGATGAATACCTCATATAGACGTATTAGAGGTATTATCTATGATTTATTTATTGATGGTGAAATAACAACAGAAGAGTTTAATTACTTAAATATTGATCATCCAAGAACCCCCACAATTTTTGGTATGCCAAAAATTCATAAAAACCTTATAAGTCCACCATTTAGACCAATTGTTGATGCTCAAGGGTATATTACGTATCCCATTGCAAGATTTATAGACAATAAATTAAAACATTTAATTTACACGAAAGAACATTTATTGAAGGATTCATGGCACTTTCTTAAGGTTTTAAATACAGTTACCTATTCTGGAACAGATTATTTGGTTACAATAGATGTTAAAGACCTTTATTCTTCAATACCCCATACTGAAGGTATTTTTATGTTTAATTCTTATTTGTGTAAAAAAGGTATATCACAAAACATAATAAATTTACATGACCAGTTACTTGATATTGTTTTAAATAATAATTATATTAATTTTAACAATAAAATTTATTTACAAAAAGAAGGGGTGGCGATGGGTTCACCATGTGGGGGTTTCTATGCTAATATTGTAATGTTTATGTGGGAACAAAAGTATGTTTTCACCTCTGAATATTTTAAACATTGTAGAGTGTATTTGCATTTTTTAGATGATATTTTTATAATATGGAAAGGTGAAATGGAATATTTAGATGAATTTTTATTATATATTAATAGAACTACATCTTTTTTAAAATTCACTATGAATTATGATTTAAATACTATTTCTTATTTAGATGTTTTATTACAGAAGGTTACGTTTTACAATGTTTATAAAGCAGAATTATTTTGAAAAGACACATATAGTAATACATTTTTACACTTCAGTAGCTGCCATCCCTTTCATAAAAAAAAGCAGTAATTAAGGGTCAGTTTGTTAGGGCGGCAAGGATGGTCAGTAAGAAAGAGGATTTTTTAAAAGAATGTGAAATTTTATCTGATATGTTTAGAAATAGAGGCTATCCAGACACATTAATATTTGATGTATGTTTTGAAGTTGTAAAAAAGCGTGAAGGACATTTTTATGAACCATTGTTGAAATTTAATTGTAGTATACAAACTGAAAGTCCACAAAGTATCAATGAGGACTTAGGAATGATTACCCAAGATATAAATGGATGTATAAGTTCAAACAATGACATCACGGAAAATGATTCTGAAAATAATATACAAATGAGTACTTTAAAAAGTTTCAGGAATTCATTTATAACCAACGCTGATTGATTGATAGTAATGTCATAAGGAAAATTTTGAATAAAAATTGGCAAATATTGATGAATGATACATCTTTACACAATGTATTGGGTGATAAGCCAATAATTGTTTATAAAAAAGGAAAAAATATGAAAAATATGTTTGAATTAAATAGAAAACAGGAATCTGGAAGGACTTTTAGATGTGGAAAATGTAAATTTTGTAAATACGTATATGAAACAAATATATTGACAATTTCTAATAATAAGGTAATTTTAAAACATAAAGCATGTTGCACAACCGAAAAGGTTGTTTATTGTGGTTTTTGCATTTGTTGTCCTATGTTTTACATAGGAAAGACAGAAAGGAAGTTAAAGGAGCATATAAGTGAACATGTTAGAGCTATAAGAGATGAAAATGAAACTAACGCTTTAGCAAAACATGTAAAAACTTGCCCAGGACATACATTTAAGTTTGTAGTTCTTGATGTTATCAAACAAAATGTGAGGGGGGGGCTGGCAGGCATTGTTAGAGAAATCAGAATTAGAATGGCAACTTAGACTAAATTCAAATAATTGGCCAGGTTTGAATAATTATATTTCTATTAGTAGTTTTTTAAAGTTAAAGTCCTTATCTCGATAACATAGAGGAACATATATAATAAAGATTTAAAATAGAAATAAAAAACAAAAAATTCTGAGGTGAATTATGTAACATGCTTTTTGTAAACAATAATGATCAAATATAGACCATAATTTTAAGTGGATAGAATTCATAAACATTTCATAGATACATTAATTTTATATAAACGCGATATATACACACATATATATGTGTATATATATTCATATATATATATATATATATATATATATATATATATATATATATATATATATATATAAAATCTTATGAAATATTTTAACATTAAATTTATAATTTGTTTTATATTTTTATATTTATGATAAACTTATATATAATTATTTATATTATATTTTTTATATTTATGTACACATATTTATTAAATGATATTGATATATAAATATGTTAAATTATTGATTAATTTAGAATATTTTATACAAATATAAGTTTTAAGACCATAAATTAAATATATAGAAATTATGTGTTTATATTAAGAAACAGAAAAAATACCCCCGACTGGAGTTTGATATCTTATTCATTATATTATATTTAATAATCAATATGGGTTATCCATCGGTTTGCTTAGGTTTATGTAGCATAATGTATATGTTTAAAGCATTAATGTATATATATTTAATGTGCTAATATTGTGTGCGTTTAAATGAAAGTTTGAATTGTTTGTTATGGTTTTTAGTTTTAGTTTAGGTTCTTAGTCAAGTACGCAAATTAGTAAAGGTTAATTGGTTAATTAAATAATTTTGAATTAGTAATGTACTGTCGCCTATTTAAGGAACAGGAAATGATGTTTTAACTGTTTTGAAAAAGTTTGGCATGAGCCAAACGAAAGCGCTTATGTGAATTTTGTCTTGTCTAAATTAAAGCTTTGAATTACGCTTGTGGACAGTATTTATATTTGGTGACATTTACCTCTTAGGCACCGGACTTATCGTGCAACTGGTTATATACTGTTTTCATACAAAGACCAAAATAGAATACCAAGGAGAAAAACAGGATGTAAAACCACTATAAAGAGACTATAGCAGATAACATTGTTAGAGATATTTGTGTAGGAACACCCATTTGTTCTGAGGTAATATTGCATCTCTCACATCATCCATGCTGTTTGAGGAGTAAAGTAGCACAGTACCTGAAGCTGCAACAGTAGCACGTGTGGTTTATAAAAAGCTATTTATTAATTACTGCATCAGTGTATGAGTGACAGAGTTTGGTGCTGCATCAGTGTATATTCTGCAAGTTTCTGTGGGCAACAGACTGTGAATGCAATTATAACTAGACTTTGATTTTAGCAAATTCCAGCCAGCAAGACCTTAGTGTCTTAAGAAGACATTAGATCCATCAGAGTAAGCAGCACCATATTAATTAATTTTTCAACCCCAACCTCATGTAGAAAATGGGAAAAAAGGTGACGATGATGATTGTTTGTTAGAAACCAGTCTAGTGTAGATTTCTTTGATCAGACCTGTTGAACCTGAATGTGGTATAAATGAGCTGTGTGTAATCGTACATGTTTGTTGACACTGAGGGAGACCCAATCCATGTTTAAGTAACCCAGGATTATTGCTTCATGGTGAATATTTGATGTGGTCCAGAACAGGAAATATTTTAATGTTTTCATGTTACCACCAGGTGGGATACACAGAACTATGATACAGAAGCTTTCCTGTCATTTAGTCGGTGGATGAGTATCACAACATTATTGAAGGTGGGGATGTATTTTGGTAGAGAAAGAATTATAAGATGTTAGCATACATTATAGCTATGCAACAACCTTTTTAACTTTTTCTGTTGAGTCTGTATGTGTTGTAATCTGGTGGGGTGATTTCCTCATCTATGATGCTGGTCTTCAGGCAAGTTTCAGAGATGACTAGGATGCCTGGACTGTGAGCATTTAACCATGCATGAAGGTCAGTTGTTTTGTTACTGATACTTCTGATGTTGATATGGTAGAATTTTAGTGTAGGCTGAGTTGTACACTGAGTATATAAGTGGGGGTGGAGAACAACTAGGTATCTGTATACTAGGCCCATGGATTAGGGTGAATATCACCACAGAACTGTATTTTGTAGGGTAGAGGGCATAGGGGAAGTAGTGATTTATGTTTTATTCTAGTTCTGAGGTGAGTTTTGGCACGGATGGGTGAGGCTGCAAGAACTGGGCATTTAAAGTCTATGTAGGCACTATTACAGATGTTGGATGATATACAGAGGATGTTGGCAGTAATAGTTTTGGTGATACTAAAAAATCATCGGAGGAAAGGCGGACATGGTATGAGGAGGAGGAGAATGTGAGAATGGTGAGTATAAATGCTATAATGAAATGTTGTATGGGTAAGTAATATGTCTTTTGTTGTATGAGCAGGTAATGTCCTATGTTAGATGGGTAGGTAATATGTCTTTTGTGTCATGGCAGAGTAGATGATTGTTGAGGATATGAAGAAGGATAGGGAGAGGGACTGTAGTTGATGGGATTAGAGCAGAGAAATTGGACTGTGGTAATTTAAGTGATAAGATTTGCTGAAGGGAGAATGCTATAATGGTGGCTTCATTTTACAGAGAGATAGATCAGCAAAAGAGGAGGTAAAACACTGGGATAAGGAGCATAGTAGGGGCAAGATGTAATAGCTAAGTGGGCTGCATGAAGTAAGTTGTGATCACTGGGGAGGGAATGGGATCAGTTCTTAAGTATAAAGGAGGTTGGAATGCTTAATTGCAGACTGATGGTTTAAAAGTTGTGTGTGTATTATTGTAATGGGTATGACTTATATGTGTGTATGTCTGAAGCTATGTGTATACCTTTAAGACAGGTGGGAAGTAGGTGGAGTATTGAATGGAGAACAGGTTCTATAAATGCAATGGTATGGATGGTGGCTGGGGAAACAGGGGTGGGCGAGGAGCAAAGTGGATAACAGCACCGCACAAGCAGGAGGTAATCAGTATGGGTATGCTCAATGTGAAGAAGACAGAAGAGTTATCATGCAGGTATCTGCATTAGTGAGTACTTCTGCCTTTAAAATGTATTTATGAACACTGTGATATTGTACCAGAATGACCTCAGATGACCTAGATCCATGAAATGGGAGGGTGTACTAATTTAAAGAAGGTAGTCAGGGCTGTTATTGGTTTGGACTTAAATGTCTGTCCCTTTAATTTCTCCAAATCTAGTAGCAGCAGTGGTCAGAAAAGCATTTTACTTGGTTCATCTCATAAGTAAAGGGATTGCATCCAGAAAAAAAGGAGGTTATTACCATTCAATGCTCCTCCCTCATTAGACCAATAATTGAGTATAACGCCCCATTTGGTATGTACCTCTCCAAACATCTGAACCAACTGGAAAGGCCACAGAAATACATCACAAAGAAAATCCATGGCCTCCAACACCTGTCCTATGCGGACAGACTCAAATCACTATCACTCTACTCTGTGTTGTACAGATTGCTCAGAGGTGATCTTTATATTGCCTACAAGGCGATCTTGGACCCTTCCCTACTAGAGATGCTCCATATCTGTAAGTCTAACTCCTCACCCATTACCCACTCAAAAGGCCTGAATCTAATATGCAACATCAACAAAACTTGCTGGAGAGACAGGTTTGTCTCCCAGAGGCTGCCCTGTCTCTGGAATAGACTTCCCATACACGTCAAACAGAATACTTCGCTGACCCCTCTTCAAGCACAACCTTGATGAGTGGATGGGAAAACACAAATTTGTCCCAGGGGTTCCACCTGTGCCCCTCAATGAGGGGGCAACAGGTGCTGACTGAGGTTTCTTTTTGGGATAAACTCTTGGCTAGGCTTGTAATGGCCCCGGGTCCATTAGCATAATAACCTCCTATGATCCTAAATCTTTTGGGTTTTTAATACCATGATAGGAATGGACAACATTCGTAAGTCAGAGTATGCTTAAAGTTGGTGAAATTGGTATTGTTTCAATCCTTGATGTTAGCCAAAAGTGCTCTTTGTAGCATCCACAATGTGCCAAGATTGACCCCATCTGAAATTTATATGGAGTTACATGTATTGGTAGCATATCTAAATACGACTGTAAATTCTTTTTTTATGACACTCATTGCTCCTACTACTATTGAAACTGTCTGTGAATCCTTCTTCCACATTGCCCTCATTTCTTCCAGCAAATCCTGGTATTTTATGACTTTGTGTCTCTCTATACATAAGAAACTGTAATCACTGGGTGTAGCAATTTCAGTGATCATTGCTACGTTTGTCTTCTTTTCATGGACTACTATATCTGCTTTTCTTGCACCTTTTTTCTGAACTGTTGGTAATGGGTGATCCCATGTGATATAATCATCATCATTCTCTATATTGCTTTGTGGTTCATGTTTCCTATACTTCTCAGCTACTTCAATATTGTAATGTTTGTAGAATCTCCAATGTAACAATCTTGCCACATTATTATGCCTTTCAGTATACAGGCCCTCTGCAATTAGTGTATAACACCCAGCAACAAAATGTGTGACTGTTTCCAGTTCAGTTTTACAGAAGCTGAATTTCTCTGTTTTTCTCACATGTTCAATGGACTTTGTAAACCAATGTGTACATAGTCCACTATCCTGGGCCACCAATATTAACCTTTCATCTTTTGGTTTAAATTCACTTCTCCTTGACCATTCCTGCATCAGACCCAGATCAACATGAGATTGTTCCAGGAGTTTTCTGTACTTACAGCTATATTTATGCCTTTTCCACATTTCTTGCCTTCTCATCTGATCCTTCACCTTATATTTTTTCTTTTGTTTTTTTTTTTGCACATTCAGTTGCTGCCTGATTTTTGACAACTTCTGGTTTTATTTCCATTCCCATTTGATATCAATATACTTCTGGTAAACTACGCAGGGAAGTCATCTTAGGCTTGTTCTCCTCATGTTTCAAAACATTCATTATGTTTAGATCTGGTAAAGTTAGCAGATATGTATGCAGTCTTACGATTGCAGATCTATACATGTAATCAATTTTGAGGAGGCCCATACCTCCTTCAGAATGAGGAATATATAATTTTGGTATACACTGATTTTTATATGTCATTTGATAAGCATGAAACATTTTTCTTGTTTTCCTGTCCAACTGATCTAATACTTTTTTGGGTCCGATCAATCATCCCAAAACTGTAAGTTAGGACAGGAAGGGCTAATTGGTTTATTGCTTGGACTTTGTTCCTAGATGTCAGGAATGTTTTCAGTATTAACTTTAGTCTTCTAAAATATTCCTTATTAAATTTTGTTTGCATTTGTTCATGTTTTATTGTCGATCCATCATCAGTTCCCAAATATGTATATACTTCCTCCTGCTCAAGTTCCTCTATATCAGATTCCTGTGTCAGACTGATATCTTTTTGATGTTGCAGCTTTCCAGCTTTAGATGTTGCATTTGCACATCCATTAAGATCAAATGACATTCTTATATCATCTGAGAAAGTTTTGACCATTTCATTTGTGCTTTCTTCTCCTAATCTGATGAACTTTACAGTTTTAAATTATCCTCAAAAAACAGATGAGAAGTCTTTACACTTTTTGTTTACTCAGAGCCAAATTGTAACCCTGACCTAATCTATTAAGTGGACAGCTTAATGGGTTAAGGGCAAGACAAAAGAGCAGCAGAGACAAAGAGTCACCCTGGAATATCCCTCTTTGAATTTTTATCCCTGGGTAATAATTTGTCCTTTGTCATGGCTTAGCAGCAAAAGGGTTTGTCACTGTTTCCTTGTCACTGTAATGTAATTAGGCAGCTCAGTGGTGCAGCAGTTAATGTTGTCACCTCACAGCAAGAGGTTCTCCGGTTTGATTTTTGGCTGAGATGCCTTCTGTGCGGAGTCTGCATGCCCCACCCCCTGTGTTCACATGGGTTTCCTCCAGGTACCCCAGTTTCCTCCCACATTCACAAGACATGTGTCTAGAGTGTTTCTTCCTGGGCCTCTGCTGAAAATAGGCTCTGTCCTAGTCAGACTTTCCCGGTCAACAAATGTTAAATAAAATAATTGATCAATGTAGGGTATATCTTATAGATCTGCAAGGACTCCTTTATCCATGAATGTGGGATGCCATTAAATGACTTTTGTAATCTATCCATGCCATACATAGATTCTTCCCCTTTTTACAATTCTCCATTATGACTTTATTTAGCAACAAACTATACTTTTTTCTATGTGACTTTCTTTTGTTACCCTTTTGTTCTATTACCTTGACTGAATTTTCTTCTAAATGACTATAAACTCTGTCTGCATCAGTTCCAGTATATAGTTTATACATCATCGGAAGGCAAGTTATTGCTCTATAGTTTTTATAATAGTTTGCAGGTTCACTCTTAAGGGGGAGCATCATTTTCCAATGGTCAATCAGTTTGGTGTCTGCTTGGGGTACACCTAGAAGTAGTTCTTACTCAGTGCTGAGTTTTAGTGTAAAGATGTTAATACTTTTAGCCAGAAGTAAGGTACTGCATCTGGGCTTGGCTTTTTCCACTTAGACGCTTTTCTTAATTTTGCTTAATTTTCACTGGTTATTGCTTCATCCTATTTCATATCCTTTACATTTGAGCTTCTTACTATTTCTTTTACTTCTTTTATCCATTCAACATCTTTGATATGTTCCATAGGATCTTCATAGATATTTCTCCAAAATGTGTCTATTTCTTCTTTTTTGGTGGTGTTTCTATCCCTTTTGCTTTGTTTCTCAGTTCTCTATAAAATTATTTGGGCCATCAATTAATTGCTTATTTTGTACTTTTCCTTTATGTTTATCTACATATCTTCTAAGTTTTTTTTCTGCCTGTGCTGATATCTTTAGTTTATTATTTGCAATAGTGTAAGATGAATCCTGGTCTGTTCCATAATTGCACATTGCTTTTATCACATCTATCTTTCTAAGTATTTTTGTTGATCTGTCCCCCTCTTCTATACTCTTCTAGCAGTGAAACTTCTTGTCTTAATTGCTTTATAGTTTTCTCTATTTGATACTTCCATGATGGCATTTGATTTCTCCACTTCCTTTCCCTTATTGCCCTGTAGTTTTGTGGTATGACTATATCAGTTATTAATTTAACTGTGCAGTAATATATCCTATTTACCTCTGTATATCACATGAATTTCTGTTAATTGTCTTGATAACTGTGTTCATTTTCTCAGACTTCTAACATTTTGGGTCTTATTGACTTTCTGTAATCTAGTTCTTTCATTGATCTTAATATGTCCATCCATCTCTATTAAATCAAGCAGCTCTTCCCTTAATTTATTTACTTTAAACTGAGGGCACAGTCTTTATTCTCAGTTTCCTACAGGCATTCCACAGAAAGTTCCAGAACATCTTCCTGTGACATATTCTCTTCAGCTGCATCCTGCATCATCCATCGCTGTTTTATATGGGAACTCACTGGCCTATCATTCTACAAGATTGACTGAGTCAGAGTTGCCACTGTTTTCTGCTCCCTCCCTTGCTGTGCAACTCCAACTGAAATTTTATACCAGTTTCCTACTGAAGGCTCCTGAGTATCTTCATGAGGCAAGTAATCAGATGCTTCCCATTCCACCTGTTTCTCTTTAATTTGGGGACTCATTGTTCTATCATGCTGTGATGTTACCAGAGTTAGATTTTCTACACTAAATCTTTCAATTCACAGGTAATGTATAGATTTTCAGTTTCTATTTATTTAACTTCTTCATTACAAATTCTCTTTTCTACTTTCCCCCTTGTTTTCCTACTTTTATTGTAATTTTTTTCATATATTGATGCCTTTGCTTATACTTCTCTTCATATATTTTTGGTGCTGTTCTTTTGTATTAATTCGTTTTGCTTTCACCTCGCATAAATATCGTACCATATTAAATCTCCTTTTCTTTCCCATGTCCATATTTCTTCTTCTTCAGATGTCTCCCACTCCACCTGTTTCTCCTTATTTTGGGCACTTGTTCCATCATGCTGTGACATAACCTGTGTTAGACTACACTAAATTCTTCACTTCACAGGTATTCCATAACATCAGCTACTATTTGTTTAACTTCTGTTTTATTAATTGTCTCTTCTACATCCCCCTTTGTGATCTTATTTTTTTATTGTGAAATTTTCCAGATCTGGGTACCTTTGTTTATATTTCTCTTTAAATATCTTTGGAGCTATCTTTTGTATTGATTAGTTTGGCTTTCTTCTTTGTGCAAATATTGCACCATATCAGACCTCTTTCTTTTTCATGTCCATGTTTCATTGTTTTATCTTTCAAAAACCTCTAGGTTTTGTTATTTATATTTTCATACTTTATCAGTTGCTTCTTTTTCCAAATGGCCCACAGTTTCTTAGTCTATAAAATATTTTTCATGAATCTGTTGTATTAATGAACGCAAATTTGCACTTGAGGTTTTTGACAGTTATTTTTGTGCAAGTAGTTTTTTTTTTCTATAATTTTTCTCTTAATCCTTTCAAATATCTTCTATCTGGAAATTCTGGTCTTCTTGCATAATAGTAACAGTACATAATTTCTTTCTAATCCTCAATAGTCTACTCTGTCATCTTTACGTCTGTTTTTCAGCCTGTCAGTTTTTTTTTTTTGGGGGGGGGGTGTGGACTACTACTTCCTTTTCTACAACTGGTTGCTATCTTCCCCTTGAGCCTGACCTAATCCCATTGTAGGAATGTTTCTGTATCTTGCGGATTCTACACTATCATTTTTCCAGTCCTAGCACCAGTGCACACCCCAGGATTAGGCACATTTTATCCTGGGACTTGTGCACTCAGCTGCATTTTTTTTTTTTTTAACTTACTTCTGTCCATGACATATGCTATATAAAATACAGTCTCTATATTACTGTCATCTTGGTGAGATTTTTTAAAAAACAAGGTCCACCTCATGAAGGTACACATCAAGATGTAAGAATGTATTTATTTCCAGCAATACTACTATCCTTTGCTTGCTGATTTTATCATCTCTCCATTCAGACCCCTCATGTCTTCATTTGGACCCCATCATCCCATAAGGGCTTCTATAGGTTAGAAAAAAAAAAAACATACAATTTCCTCTCAGTGCTCTACGGAAAAACTATCTGGGTAGTCAAACTGGTTACTGACCAGTTGAAATGGTGTAACCGAATGATTAGATGCAGAGGATATTTTCAATACAAAAACTGTCTTTTTTTGAGAGAACTTCATCTGGTATGAAACTTAATATTTATATAGAGCAAGTACACCCTCAAGAATTCAAGTTTTACCCCATCAGTGTTGAGCCTCCACCCAAGCCATTTCAGTAACCTTTACTCAGTCAGATGATTCAAACTTATGCTAGGTGGAATCTGATTATGTTAACTGCAGCAAGCTAATGAATGTCATTTCAATGATGGGTTAAGAGCTTGCCATAACTCACAGGGTCAAAATATTCTTCAAATTGCTTGCTTGTTTGTTTGTCTTTCGGCTTTTTCCCAGTAAGGGGTCGCCACAGCGGAACTCTGGTCCGCTAATGATTGGTAGTAGATTTTTACGAAATGCCAAGGTGCCAGCTCGACACCCAACCTTCAACAAAGGCATGCCCATTTAGTGAAAAACAGGGTTTAGCCATTGTTAATAAAGCAGATTTACATAATCCCGATCTTCAAGTAATAATCCTTGCATGTGAACTTTTTGGAGAATTATCAACCAGTCATAAACCTTCCATTTACTGGTAAGGTAACCAAGAAGGTGGTTACACATGTTATACAGTGATTTATTATAGCCTTGTCAGTCTGAGTTTATAAACAAGTTTGTGGTGAAAAATCAATTTCAAATTTCCATCTTAGTTCTTGAGCTCCTGGTGGCCTTTAATATAATGTGCTATAGGATCATCACCATACCTCTCAACTGTACAGATTTTCACAGAATGTCCAGATTTTTGCCTTATATTTTTTGTCTATTCCTCATAAAATTTGTGTTTTTTGGCAAATCACTGAGATTATCTGAGAACTGAAGTGACTAAATAATGACATACATTTGAGTTTCAGACTTCAAATCCTTCAGAAAAATCTATGTTAAAATAAACCATGTTACTCTGCAACTTTCTAAGTTTATAAGAGCAATATTTAAAACTTGTCTCTATTTTCTGGGCATTTGTCCTCCCATTTTGTCAGGCTTTGTCCAGATTTCTTGCACTGAGGTTGAGAGGTATGATCATAACTGAACATTTATAAGTTCATTGTAGGTTATCAGGTATTGTCTTTGAATAGCTTGCCTTTTACCTATTATGAGTAATGTGTAGTTTGAATTCATCAGGTTTCTTCTTGCTAAATTATGCTCTACATTTAACCCCTCAATGTTTACTGTGTATATACTACCACTTAGGGAGGTCATTGTATGAAGAGGTACTCTTTATTGTGCATATATTAATGATATTCAGCTATAACTGTTATTTTCAGAATGTTTCTTCCTTGGAAGACTGCTTGCAATCACTTCTTGAGTGGAAGACTCATAATCACTTAAGATTCAACTCTGTTGAGGCCAAAACTATGCTGGTGCATGATACCATTCATTTGTCTAATGTTTATCAGCTTTCTCCTTTTATTACAAATTGAGGCAGTTGGCTGGCTTGTGTCACAGATTCCTGATCTGGGCATTCTCACACTGAAGGACCAAGCTGTCAGCCATCATCAAAAAGTCATATTTACATCTGAAATTTTGCCCAGATCATGTGCTGTAATCCAGCTTTGGAACTTGTGATGGTGTTTCATACTCTGATGTTATCCTGCCTTGAATATTGCAATACGCTGTACCTTGGGGTTTTCTGCCAATATTGCATGATATGGCTATGCTTTTCAGCACTGTTCTTTGGCCATAACCTTAGTAGCAACTTATGAACCTATGATCTAGCTCACTTGCAGTGGATATACAACTCAGATGCCATGTTGTTAAATAACACTTCTTGGACATGACATGTTATGCCAGTGCTGTCAGATTTCTGATGGCATCCAGATGTGCTTTTCAAGATTCTTACTCTCATTTTTGATGTCCTACATGACCTGGATTTTGTTCATGTGAAAAGCCACTGAAACTTTATGTTCTAGTTAGGCTGATCAGGTCATCAGTTGAGGGCTTCTACCACTTATGAGTGCCCATTTAGAAACTTCTCACACGATTCCTCTTGTATATCTTGCCCCAATTTTCTGGAAAGTGTTACCTTCTCTCTTTTCAACATGCAAGTCTGAGTACCCTTTTACAAGGTACCAGAGATACCATATTTCTAGAAGACTGTATTATGAGTCCAGCAGGGGCATCCATTCACTTCTGCTTTGGAATATTAAATGTATTTTAAATTCAATGGAAAATGTATTTATTGTTATTTAATGTTTTATTTGGTGCACTGATGTTGATTTTTAACACTTATTGTGTTTATTGCTTTAATGTGCACAGTGCTTAAGTTTAGATATTTTACTAGTCTTTAATAAATAAATAAATACATTTTTTTTTTAAATTTGACTCATTGATGGGATCTCTTTCCCTTCCTGGGCAGATTACAGGGTGTGTGATAGGGGATGTGATGGTGTTAGGTTTCCATAGCACAAGAGGGTTTGCTGGCCTTAGATATAAGGGAATTGAACCTCGTTTTTAAGTACTAAGCAGCTCTAGCAGATTAAATTCTGAACTAACACTCAGTAGAACCAACAAGACAATCACAATTGACTCAGGAAGAAAAAGGTGAGTGTTCATTTTCAGCATCTTTGTTGCATATCATCGGAAAAACAATTACATGTTCTTTACAGCTTTTTTTTATTTTTCCACTCTTTGTAGACCACAAGCATTATTTTATTTTCTTTGGACTCATTCAATAAACTTAGCCTGAGGGTGGTGTAAACCTTTAATTATACTACATAGTCCCTTGTCTTGGAAGGCCTTCCATGTTTGCATTACTGACATCACTCCTCTGATGGACTGGCAGTTTGTAGGACTGTAATCCCAAACTGCCTCTCAACAGCTTACTGTTTTGTTGACTGGCTGCGTGTGACTGTTCATATGAGAACATATGAGACTTGGTTGAACACAACCCCCAGGCAATGGTTTGAAACGTACCTACACTATAAACTTGCATGTAATCAGCACTGGGCAGTATAGTGGTTTCACTCAAGGCCTGTTTTATATTTTGGAATACTTGCTGCCAGGCCAGTGTCCAAACAGTCTTGTTTGTCTGGTTCTTTCAGGTCATGATGTAAGATCTGTTAGAGGGGTGGCAGTTGTGCTGTAGTGAGGGGCAGACTTCCTATAATAACCCATAGTTCCAAGGAATGGCCTGAGCTGCTTTATGGTGACAGTTATAGGCCATGCATATAACTTCCACATTGGCAAGCACTGGCTGGATATTGTCACCACCGGCTAACCAAGGTAGGAGACCTGCCATTACCAGCTGTCATTTTTTTGCTTTTTTCATTAAACCTGACAGTTTTAGTTTGCTCAGCACCTCTCTGATATACTAAACAGATGCTTCTGCCAAAAGTGAATGTGGATAACAATATCATCTATATAAGGAAGAGTATAGTCTCCAGGTCCTGACCATATGTATTTTGCTGGTCTTTGAAAGGTTGCTGGACATTTGTCATCCCAAATAGCATTTCTGTAAACCCATACAAACCAAATGGAGTAACAAATGCTGCCATTTTCCTTGCTGTGGGTGTCAAACGTACATGCCAGGACATTTAGCATCACACAGCTTCTTTAAGGATTCATCTCTTCTAGGAATAGGCTAAGAATCTGGCTCTGGTGACTATTTAATTTTCAGTAGTCTGCACAGAACCTGGTGGTCACATCTTTTTTTTTTTTTTTTGTATCAGTAATACTGGAGAGGTGCTGGAAATGTTGCATTCCTGGTTTAATACCAGATCCAACATCTTTCTATAGTTTATCCATCATCGGTAGCTTGACTTCCTCAGGCACCCCGTAAGGAGCCTATCTGATTGACTGTTGAGTCCGTGTGTACACAGTTTGCTCTATCAGTTGTGTGTACCCTGACTTAGCAGTGAACATCTCCCCAAAGTCTTGTAGTACTACTTGGGTTTCCTGAACCTGTGTAAGGATACAGCTGCTGTGATTCACTAACTTGTCCACTGAGGTGTCACACCAAACTTCACTGAGGTCAACCTTAAAATCCCCCCTTTGATTCTTCCTGTAGCCCACTGCAGTAATTGAATATTAGTATCTATCTTATTATGTCTTATTTGTGTAAACATGATACAGATGGTGTTTCTGCCTTCTGCCTAAAAACTCATCTAAACAGTTAGCATCTTTATCAAAATTTTGAAAGGGCCTTTCTGCACTCCATGTAGTTTATACTGTTTAATAGGCCTAACCACTATCACCTTTTGTTTAACTGTATATTCTCAGGTTCTAGATGTCCAGATGTACCAGATCTTTTGTTGCTATTGTACTTGTGCTTGGAGGTGCTGTGGTGGTCCATTCAGCTCCTTTAACCTGGTCCAGAAATATAAAACTCAGATCATAACAGTTTCCTTGTGCAAATCACATTCCCCATCCCATTCATCATAGATTAAGTCTGGGGCTTCCCTGACTTTTACAGATAAAGTAGCCTGAATAGTGAACAAATTAAACTTTATGTATGCCTTTCTTTATGCAAAGATGTGATAAGGAAGGTACATTTCCCATTCCTGCTTAAGCTGGTCTGCAGATGCTATCAGCATGGCCTTAAAGGCAGAATTATACTTAACCACCAGATCATTTGTTTGTGGATGGTAAGAGATTTTTTTATTGCTCCACCCACACAATATTTCCACAAAGAGGAACTCAGTCTGTCAGTATTTCCTGAGGAAAGCCCACCCTGACAGAGTAATGCTAGCTTTTCTGTGTCATTGGAGGACAGAGTCACTACTTCAGGGTTCCTGTTAGCATGCTGTACCAGTGCCAAACTACATCTCTTACCTGTAGTACTTAAGGTACCGAGAGACGTCACAATGTTCATAGCTACTATTTGTAATTGTCCCTTAGTAATGTGCATAAGTACCAAAGTTGCCTTGACTTTGTCTTCTGCCTTGTCAGCCTTTTTTGACATTTCTCACAAGTCCTGTAGTATCCTATCATGTATTTTCCAGTATCTGACCAATAAATCTTTTTCATGCCTCCTTACTGTGTGTTTTATGTTCATATGACCTGAAAAAGAATATCAAGGGCTATGATCAGATGTTTCTGATCTTTGGAGACTACAAGTCATTACTATACTATTCCTTCTAGCCCCCTCCATGAGTTCACCCTCTGTAAAAAACCTGTTGTCCTAGTATGCAGACTTCCAAATCCCATGAGAATCTGGTACCTCATTGCTTGTCTCAGTGAAGTCCTTTAAAGTAGGCTCTGAAAGCTGTGCCTCTCTTAACCTTTTTTGTAATCCTTCCCAGTTCCTCTTCTAGGGGAAGATCATTAACTGTTTTGACAGCTGTGGCTTAGATTTAGGATTGCTGCTACTATCTGTCTCTCACACTGGAGTAACTACATCACCAGCATGTTAGAGTTAAGGGTCCTGGTTGTGTCACATCAAGATCCCTTCAAAACATGATAGTCTTCATGCCTGGTTGTGATGTATCATATGACTCAGGTAGTAAGGTCATTACATATATATCTGACTTCTATGCCGGTCTAAGTCAATGTATAAGTCAGACCCCACTGGGCGTAATTATTTATGTACGTATTTATTTATTTAGTTGACAGGGTCAATTACAGATCACAAAAGACTGATTTTAGTCACAGTCAGTGTACAGAAGAAAACTGAACATTAAAGTAATGTGTGAATGGTATGTGTAAAAGAATAAGGGAACATGCACACATGCAAAACAGGGAGATGTAAAAATATTGGTGGAGAGGTAAGGGCTACAACAGGAATTATAACTGAGTTACTGTAATATTCTTCAGGAATACAATGGTAAAAATGGAATCATTGCTGGGCAGAAGGTTGGTATTAGTCCAGATAAATATTAAATATTATTATGACCAGATAAAAGGAAATTGCGTTTTATCTTAGAAGCTGTGCTTTAGTTCTAAACAGAATTTGGAGTATGAAATATTATATTTGAAATCTGGAGGGAGTGATCCCCAATGTTTTAAACTAAAAATAGAGAAGTTGTGGTTAGTGAGGTGAAGTTTGGTTTTTGAGGGTTTGCAGAATATGACCATTGTGGGCTTGATGTCTGATGTTGAAAGAAGGTATTTTTGTGTTAGTTTAACAGGGGAAAGGAGTGAAGGTGTTTGGCAGCAGACGTTTACATGTTTGGGAAGCCAATAGAAAGTCTGACATTTGTTTAATGGGTAAGCATTGAGCTTTAGCAATAGTTTGGCAGTGATGTTGTCTTGGTGGGAGGATGATATGATGAATCTGCATATTTTATTAGACATTGTGTGTGTGTGTGTGTGTGTGTGTGTGTGTGTGTGTGTGTGTGTGTGTGTGTGTGTGTGTGTGTGTGTGTGTGTGTGTTTCATTTGAATGCTGCAGCATATTCATCTGGGAATATAGAAAACCTTTACCTTTTGCTTACTTGCTGTATAGGAGATTAAGTGGGGGATTTTCGTGGACCAGATAAGAGCTATAGTTTCTTTTCTCTCTCTCTCTCTTTCTTTTTTTTTTTTAGGTAGTGGTGGAAGTTCCGGAATCTATCAAGACAGGTTCCAAAGTATTTAAATGTAGATATGTTTTCTATGGTTGTATTGTTCAGCTCACTGACTTGTAATCAGCTGGAAATTTTAGAAAATAAAGATGGAGGACAGTAAAAAAGACAGGCTGAACAACTGAGGAACACCTTTGAATAAAAGGGTTTCAGAAGATGAAGTTTTCACTGTGAGGTGCCACCTTGTTAGGTAGTTTTGGAACCAGGGTGTGACATCAGGAGTTATTCTAATTTCAAGTACTAAGAGTCCAGAGTACTGTCATTGTACTACAGCCATTCCAGAAGTCATGTTATTTGTGGGAAAAAGGTTATACTGTTGAATGTAGTTATACAGCCAGAAGTAAGTATTTTGCCCAGTACTTACCTGGGGTAGGTAGGCTGGAAATTGGACAGAATTGTGAAATATCGGTGAATCTAGTCTGTTTGGATAATGATTTCAGTATTACCTTTTACACATTTTTTGTATAATCTTCTTTGTAAGGAAGGGTTTCTGGATGTGTAGGAGGAGGACAGCGAGGACAGTGAGGACAATGAGGACAGTGAGGAATTTCCTGCAGCATAGATTAGCTGATCCTGTGGGAGCATCTAGTAGAATTTGGTCTAATAGTGGTTCAGTATCTTTAGATGTAATTAGTCAGGAATAGAATGATGGACTGTAGAGGGAGGAAAGTGCTGCAATGAATGGGGCCTGGGTACTGGTGGGAGATAGTTGAAGAATATTTGGATGGCACAGAGGTAGCGTTGTTGCCTTACAGCAAGAGGTTCCCTGGTTTGATTCTTGGCTGGGGTGCCTTCTGTGTGGAGTCTGCATGTCTTCCCTGCAGTCGTATGGGTTTCCTCTGAGTGCTCTGGTTTCTTCCCATGTTACAAAGACATGTATCTGGGGCATTTTTCCCATGCCATTTGCTGAAAATTGGCTTTCTTCAAAGTCAGACTTTCCTGGTTAACAAAAGTTAAATAAATAAATTTGAAATCAGGTATGGGGGTAGGGCTGAGGATGCTAATAAGAGTAGCTATATGACATTTGGAGTGGTATGATAACTTACTCGATTTCTTTCTTTCTAGAAGAGCTTTGATTGTGGTCTTTTTAAGATGGAGTCTTGCCCTGACTTAAGGATGTTAATCTTGTAACATCTTATTGTGAGTTTTGTAAAGTTGTGGTGGCTGTGTGTAAACATTTCTTGCAATGGAGGTGAGACAATGTTTCCAGGTGTAACCAGCTTCATCCCTGTGTTTTAGAAGAGATTTTAGCTCATATATTAGCCATAAGTTATGGCTTGTTATATAGTCAAGTAACTATGGGAAAGAATGTGTCATAACTTATTCCATCCAATGGACCTCTGGAAGTTTGAACAGTAACTTCCAATGGGTGGAGCCTAAGGTTTTTCATAGAATTAAAATATATCCTCATATTTCAAACAAATATTCATGTATCTGGAACCATAGGGGTTACTAAAGAAGTGTAAGTGGTTAACTCTTCAGCACAGACTATTTTTATAGTGGTAGTATTCCTTAAGTTCTAGTTCTTAAACTAGATTTTATAATTCACATTAAACATAGTAGCTATTAAATTTGTAATATTTTGTAAACAACTTCAAATATTTCAATAACCAGTCAAGTTATACGCACACGGTTATCAGCATTTTGTTCATCAATCTGAGAGCTTTCATATGAGGCTAAGCAGTTCTGTCTGTGCAATTTGGTTGAAGAGGTATTTAGAAAAAACATGAAATTTCTGACAATTTAAATAAATGCTATATAAACAACAATTAATATCTCTTTATTTGTTTGTGCTAGACAGAGGAAAAATTTCAGCATAGGTGTGATTGCCATTGCGATTGCTGTAAGATGAAATTATTTAATAATGTGTATGTATGGAGACAAAGTCAGAGAGGCGAGATTGTGTTGGTTTGGACATGTGCTGAGGAGCGATGCTGAGTATATTGGGAAAAAGATGCTAAGGATGGAGCTGCCAGGTAACAGGAAAAGAGGAAGGCCTAAGATAAGGTTTATGGATGTAGTGAGAGAGGACATGCAGGTGGTTGGTGTGATGGAGCAATATGCAGAGGACAGGAAGAAATGGAAACAGATGATCTGCTGTGGCAACCCCTAACGGGAACAGCCGAAAGAGAAAGAGGAATATGATTTTGAAATTATTAATGCAAATATGAATAAGCAATATTTGACTACTAGAGACATCATTAGAGTGTAACTGCAGAAACACTATAGGTGTCACCTGGCTGTAATGAGTTAAATATTCGATAATACAGTGGTCAGAGTATCAGGTACCAAGTTTGGATCGAGTAACTTAAATACTGGTGAACAGTCTAAAGAGGAAAGGTGGGCTTTTAGCTTATTTATGTTATTTTGGGATTTAGATATGAAGAGTTTGGGAAGATATTTGAGATAATATTTTGTAGATGAAAGCTTATAAAACAATGGTCACTAAAGCTAGGTGTGTACACTACTGTGAATGCCAAAATGATAGCTTGAGTTTTTCTGAATACTGGGTCTAGGAGAAAAAGAGTGGTGCCAGGTTTTCATGATGGGTCTTGTAGGTTGTTGAACAAACTGAGTATGTCTTATATCAGCAGAAAAACTTTGATATGTTGTTGCGGAGAGGATCAAGGAGGTTTAGGTTAAAGTCACCAATAGTTTTTTGTATCTTAGAGTAGGAGGAATGATGTTAATGAGCTAGGTTTGGAATTTTAATAAGGAGGCTGTAGCTGACAGGTAGGCCACTGCAAATTGAATAGGATTTTTATTGTTAGATGGAATTTTTTACCAACCAAGTTATGTTAGAGTCTGATATGAAGTTTGCATGGAATAGAATTTCAATGTATATGCTAGATTTATGAAGTAGAAGAGTGCTTCTGGCCTTTCTGTTCCCAGAATAGAAGATATAGTTATAGCCTGGTAAGAAATTATGGATAGAAAGGCTTTGTTTTTCTGTGATGGCAAGGATGTCTGGGTTATGGTGTAAATGTGCTGAGTTGGTCCCCCTCATTTTTAAGACACTTTTGTGTTTATCAGGAAGCAGGACAGTGGCTGGGAATTGACTAAACTGACTAGAAAATATAGGTTAATGATGGAGAGAGGACCTGGACTGGCTCAATATTTCAAGATGGCTGCACAGTGATCAACAGGTTGATTAGTACCCCCTAGTGTGATAACCAAAATTTTGGAAAAAAAGCCATTTTTTTTAGGTAGAATTCATTTAGTGATCAGAACTCTCAAGACAGGAACAATAAATTAATTGGAAAAGGAGAAGAAGGGAAAAAAACTCTGGCAGAGAAGAGCCTTGCAGCTGCTCAGCAAAAAACAGATCAGGGTTCAGCCTCAGTTCAGAAGATGTCTTCTGGTAATTTAGAGGAAAAAAATAAATCTAATGCATTCAGAGGTGTTTAAAATAAGAGACACAGAAGAAATACATACAATCAATTGACAAAATGCTAGAAAGAAAAGAAGTTTTAAATAGCTATTCAGATGCTTGATTAGAAACTGGAGGCAATAATAAAGGAAGGGTTGGCTGAATATGAAGCTTTTTCAAGAACTGTTTCAAAAATATTAGAGATAGAAGACAGGCCACACAAGCAAAACCTGTGATTTTCTACTGTACCAGAGAAAACAGAATTAACTCTGCATTGATTTTATAAATGGACATTTTTATAGAGGACTTAAATATGCTAAAGTAAGAGGAAAATTAAGCTCAGGACTTACTAGCTAAGGCAGGAGTGGGTGACATAAAATGGTGATGTATAATCAATCAAGAGTGAAGTCACCAAGAACATGATGTATTCCTGTGGAAGTTTGGAAGTTAGGGGGGAAGAAAGTGGTAAAGATCCGGGAGATTTTAACAATATTTAAGAGGAGGGACAGTATCAGGGTCATAGAAGAAAACTGTGGTGACTGTACTTCCCAAAGAGGGCAAAGACCTTTAAAACCCAATTTCATATACAACAATTTCAATTTTGCACTATGATTATAAAACTTTTCTGTCTATACTTGCTAAAAGGATGACTACATTGTTGCCAAATCTGACAGATATGGAGCTATGTTGTATTCTGGGGAAAGCAAACTTTTCAAAAGATTAACATAATGATGATGATGATTATCCAGAAGGAAGCTGAGAGACCCACTATTGCTGGTGGGTATTGATACAGAAATGGCATTAGATAGAGTTCACTGGGATGTTATAAGTTGAGTAATGTCAGCATTTGTGTTTTTCTGGATAGAACAATGGTTCATAGGTTCATAGTTTCATAGGTGGCACTAGGCTTTTGGCCCTAGGGCCTATATAAGCCTAGCCCAAAGGATATCCTGGCTTTTGCCACCCAAGAAAATTATTTTTCTGTGCCCCCGTCGAGCAGAGCCACAGAAGTGATCCCCGGGGTGAATTTCCTATTTCCCATCCAATCATCAAGATTTTTCTTGAAGAATGCTAACAAGGAGCTTTGTTTGATATAGATAGGTAGTTTGTTCCAGAGTATGGGAAGTCTCTGGGACAGGAATCTATCCCTCCAGCATGTTCTGTTTATTGTGGTGACAAGGTTTAGGTCCCTAGGCCATGTAGCTCGGAGGGACTGGGATTTCTTTAAGTGGAGCATGTCCAACAGCTCTGGGTTTGACATAGCTTTGTATGTTAGGCAGAGATCGCCTCTGAATAGGCGATATGTGACAGAGTAAAGCTGGAGTTTTTTGAGACGGCCTACATAGGGAATCTGTTTGAGGCCAGTAATCCTCTTTGTGAAGTATTTCTGCGGCCTTTCCAGTTGTTGTAGATGTCTTGTGAGGTACATACCAAAAGGGGCACTGCATTTTATAATGGATCTAATAGTGATGAGTAGAGGGGAACAATGACCTCTTTTTACCTGGATGAGAAACCTTTTGTGATGAGGTGTGCCATGTAGAAGGATTTCCTGACTACTGTGTCGATGTGATTATCAAAGGATAGACTACTGTCCACCTGTGTCCCAAGGTCTCTTATCACACTTTCGGTGTTAAGTAGACTACCGCCTATGTGGTAATTCATGGGTACAGAGTTTTTACCAAAAGGGATGACAATGCACTTTTTGGCATTGCGCTTGAGGCCATGGCTTTGACACCAGGCAACTGTCTCAATGAGGCCCTTTTGTAGCATGTCCACATTGTTAGGTGTTTCGATTATGGTCCTAGTTTGCAGTTATCTATGAACTTCATTAACCAAAGACCTTCTGTGTTAGCCTGTACTTCAGAGAAGTAGATACTAAACAGGAGAAGACCCAGGACTAAACCCTGTGGTACTCCACATGTCACTGGTCTGAAGTCGGATTTGAAGTTTGCTACTTTCACAGTGTGGGTTCTGTCAGTAAGCCAGCTGGCAACCCATCTTGTGACATAGGGATTTATACCTAGTTTAGTGAGTTTATCTATAATTCTAGAGTGTAGGATGGTGTTGAAAGCCTTGGTGAGATCTACATAGGCTGTGTGAACCACCTTACCCTCATCTATGGCTTTGGTGATCACTTCAAAAAAGTCTGTCAAGTTTAGGAGACATGATCTGCCTTTTCCAAACCCGAACTGGGTGGGGTCCAGAGTTTGGAGATTACCAATGTCATTGTTTATAAGTCCCATGATGATACATTCCATAGTCTTGCAGACCAGGCTCTTCAGGCTAATGGAGAGGTAGTTCCTGGGGTCCGTGGTGGCTCCCCCTTTGTGGAGTGGAATGACCGCCGCTGTGTACCATTTAGTGGGCACAAAGCCTGAGGTATGATTCAGTGTTGACTGGTGACTTCAAATCAAAGGGGGGCTGCAGGAGACAGCGGAATGGGTGGAGCCAATGGTAAGGGTGGGGCCAACTAGAAAGGGGTGTGGCTATGCTAAAAACCGCAAAAACTGGAACTTTAATTAAATACACTGCCCTGGGTGCCAATGCGAAACCATTATTATGAGAGTCCAATTAAAGACAAAATGAATTGTAGAAGAAAAAAATATTTCAATGCATTGGCTACATGACAGCTTACTTAATACTTTTCGGCCACCAAACCAGGGCTGAAACACTAAAGGTGGAGGAGTGTCCATATTCACCAAGGGTATTCACAACAGCAGGCTAGTTGCCCAACACAATGCATCTGAAATTCTCCAGGTGCAACTAACACTAGGTAAGACTGCAATGCAAATTGTAGCTTGCTACAGATCCCCCAACATGCACCAAGATTCTCACTACACCTTTCTAAACATACTGGAAAATATTAAGATACAACAAAACCCCGTAATACTGGGTGATTTCAACTACCCTGCCATTAACGGGGAAAACTACTCATGTACCAACACCTTTGCCCAACTGTTCTTGGAATTCATAAATTCCAATGCCCTGGATCAACTAATCCTTAGTCCCACCAGGGGCTCCAATATCCTAGACCTGGTCATTACCAACATGGGAAATCGATGCTCCACACCTATGGTCACCCCCTCGTTGGTCATGTCTGACATCCACATCCCACCCCCACCCACACCCCCCAGTAAGGAAACCTCCATAAAAAAACTTTTCCAAAGCCAACTTCATGCTACTCAAGTCAGACGTGACAAACTTCATGACACCCATGCAGATGGGAACTGAAAGTTTGATTGCTGAATCCTACACTAAGGCACTATACAAGCACATCCACTCATACATGAATCGTGCCATCCCCAATAGAACCAGGATGCTCTCCTCCAAAAAAAGGAAGTCAATTTGTTGGTCCCTTGCCATAAACAAACTTTACAACAAAAGGAAGAAACTGTTGCAGAAAAGAGGAAAATCCCAGGATGTAAAAAATTCCCTTACCAGCCTCAGTAAGAAGCTGAGATCCCCTCACAAAATCCTCCAAAGTTAGTTACGAAAATAAAAAGGTATTCTATAGCTATGTCAAGAATCTAAATGGCAATGCTCAGATCTGCTTTGAGCTACAACAGAATGGCATTAAATATACTGATTCCAAGGATATTGCCAATATCCTGGCAGATCGATTCAGTGCAAACTTCACCCCCCTCTCACCCCCTAAAGGGCCCATCTCAATACCAAGCAATTGCCAACTTCCAGTAATAACAGCCACACAGGTAAAAACGGACTCTCCAAAGCTAAGAATACAGCATCCATGGGACCAGACAACATCCCAGGCTGTGTACTACATGAACTAAAAAATGAACTGGCACCTCACCTAAGTGTCATGTTTAATCATAGCCTCACCTCAAGCTTCATGCCCACTGAGTGGCGCACAGCTACAGTTATCCCACTCCACAAGGGGGGATCTACCTTGGATCCTGGGAACTACTGTCCCATCAGTCTGATGAGCCTGATCTGCAAGGCCATGGAACGTATTATCATGGAACTTATAAACAAAGACATTGGCAACCTTCAAACACTGGACCCCATGCAGTTTGGGTTTGTGAAGGGCCAATCCTGTCTCCTGAACCTGATTGACTTCTTCAAATCAGTCTCCAGAGCTGTTGACAAGGGTAAGGTGGTCCACACAGCCCATCTGGACCTTACCAAGGCCTTTGACACCATCCCCCACTCTGGAATCATAGATAAACTTACTAAGCTGGGCATTAATCCCTACATCACTTGATGGGTTGCCAACTGACTTATTGACAGAACCCACACTGTAAAAGTAGCCAACTCCAAATCCAGCTCCAGACAAGTGACAAGTGGAGTACCTCAGGGTTCAGTCCTGGGACTGCTCTTGTTTGGCATCTACTTCTCTGAAGTATAGGCCAACACTAAGGGACTCTGGCTAACAAAGTTCACAGATGACTGCAAACTGGGAGCCATTATTAAATCCCCAAATTATGTAGATATTCTACAACACAGCCTTACAGAAACACATGCTTGGTTCCAGAGCCATGGGCTCATGTTCAATGCCAAGAAATGTATAGTTATCCCCTTTGGGAAAAAACATGTACCCATGAATTACCACATAGGTGGCAGTACACTAAACACCAAAAGTGTGATAAGAGACTTAGGGACACAGGTGGACAGTGGTCTCACCTTCGATAACCACATTGCCACAACAGTCAGGAAATCCTTGTATGTAGCACACCTCATCACTAAGGGCTTTTCATCCAGAAAAAAGAAAGTCATTGTCCCACTGTACTCATCCCTCATTAGACACATTATAGAATACAATGCCCCATTTGGTATGTACCCCTCAAGACATCTGCAACAACTGGAAAGGCAGCAGAAACACCTCACTAAAAGAATCACAGGCCTAAAGCAGATGCCCTGTGCTGATCGTCTAACAAAACTCCACCTATACTCTGTCGCATATCGTCTACTCAGAGGCAATCTCTGCTTAACATACAAGGCCATGTCAAACCCAGAGCTGTCGGACATGCTCCACTTAAAGAAATTCCAATCCCTCAGAGTCACACGCTCCAGGAATCTAAACCTTGTCATCACAATGAATAAAACATGCTGGAGAGATACGTTCCTGACCCAGAAACTCCCCAGACTCTGGAATAGACTGCCCATACATGTCAAGCAGAGTGCCTTTTTGGCCCTCTTCAAAAGGAAACTTGATGCTTGGATGGGAGATAGGAAATTCACCCCGGGGATCATGTCAGTCACCCTGATAGACAGGAGTCCAGGGAAGTAAATACTGTGGGAAGAAATAGCCATGGAATTCTTATGGCTAGGCTTGTATAGGCCCTAGGGCCGATAGCCTAGTACCAACATATGAACCTATGAACCTACTACCTAGATGGAAACAAAAAGGCTGCTTGGCATGAAAAAATAAATTACTTTTTAAACACATTACTGGAATGCCAGTCAAAATCAAGTCTAAAAAAGCAGCATTCAACTCAAACCACTTCTCCTTGCACTACAGTCCTAATTATAATTTATATTCAGCTTTATAAAAGTACCAAGTAACATGCTGAAAGTAGCAATCTCTGTGATATCCCCACTTGTAAAAGTGTTTCTTATCCAAAAAAGACCTGTTGCCTGACAACAACTATCTATTTGTTTCATGGGGAAACCATGATCAAAGTAAAAAATGAACAGCAAACAAGAAACAAGCTCAAGATAAACTGCTTAAATGATTACTGTACATGTTATGGACCACACATGATAGATTGCCATTCTGTTTAGTTTAGGAGTAAAGCCTGCAAGGATGACTGGAAGTCTCCAACAAATGTAATGAGCTTCTGATAATACTGTAATCCTGTCCTTTATTACAAATACTGTCATATGCATTTCAATACCTAAGTCCTATACGCTATCTAGTTATGTAAATATTCTCTGCATGGCAACAACAAAAAGGCATTCAATGTTGGCAATTCTTTAACAGTATGTTTATTAAAGCTTACTTGCATCTTACAGTCTCAGACAAGCTTACCTGATGGTCATTAAAGAATTGCCACTTAAACACAGAGCAACAGGCACTGCAACAACATGCATTTTCTGAATAAGAAGAATCATAAATCAACAGTAGAAAAAATATGACAGGAAAACAAACATTGTGCAAAATCAAGGACAGATGAAAAGACACTGTAATACTTGTGTCTACCTTGGATGGGGGGATACTCTGCACAGTTACACTGCATAACTGCTCCTTGCCTTGCTTAGACACATCCAGAGTCACTATGTGGGGGAGGGGGCAAGGGGTGCAACAAGTATGTCACAATTTGAAATGTCTCTGGCTGATGGTGATGGCCCTGACACATTTGTCATACCTCTCAGCCTCAGAGCAAGAAATCTGGACAAAGCCATAAACAGAAGTGGGACAAATGCCCAAAAATAAGGACAAATTTTAAATATTGCTCTTGTAAACTTAGAAAGATAATAGAATAGTAAGTCTTGCATTAGTATGAATTTTCTGAAGGGTATGAAATCTGAAATTCAAATGTCTGTCATTATTTTCTAACTTCAATCTTTAATGATTTGCCACTAATTTGCCATAAAATCACCATTTTGTGAAAAATGGACCACAAATGTGATGCAAAATATAAAATAGACACACAATACAAGTGGGAACCTGTCAAAGAAGGGACACTTTTTTAATATTAGTACTGTTAACTTGAGCAGCTGACAAAATAAGAGAATCTACATGCATTTCTGAAATTAAAAGTAATCTATAATTCTGATCGTTGGAGTTATTTATTAATTGTAAACCCTCCACATTTTCTTCCAAATTTGCCATTTTGCAGAGGGATTATTAGGGGGAGAGCAACATTTTGAGCTAAAATCAGGGACAGTTGAGAGGTCTGGATATACCTAATTCTATAAAGTGATTTATTTGTGTGTACCTCTCATCCTCTTAATGCAGGAAATCTGGACAAGGCCAAATATATTGGGGGAACATACAAACAACACTAAAAATTGCTCTTGTATAAACTTAGTTGACAGAACAACAGGTCTTGCTTTACCATGCATTTTTCTGAAGAGTATGAAGTCTGAAACTCAATGTCTGTCATTATTTAGTGACTTAATTCCTAAATGATTTGCCAGAAAACCACACATTTGTATGAGGAAGAAACCAAAAATAAGAAGCAAAAATCTGGACATTTAAGAGGTATGGTTCAGCCAGGGATGTCTAAGTTTGCCACCTTTCCCCCCTCACAAAATCATGGTGGAATGGGGCCTCCCCCCTGCAGCTATTCCAGTATCCCATTACTTGGCTATTTTGCCCCATTTACCATAAACACTGTAATGTGCATACTGCTTTACTTCTATGATGATGTGGATTTCATTTAAAAATTTTATTTTACATTTGGCAGCACAAACACTAATAAACATCTTCTAAACAAAGCAATGCAGTCTCACAATTAAAATAGACTTTACATTAAAACTTTTCTGCCCTTGAAACTCACATTTATTGAAACAGCATTGAAACCCACATTCAAAGAAAATACATCTGGCCAGTGGCAGCTAAAGATTAACTTTGGGCTGTTTTCAAATCATAGGTCCTTTGCACAGGAAACATACATGTGTTCTTTGATATGCCTTTCTGACTGTATTAAATTATACTCCTTGTGTAATACAGTACAGCTTTTAGAGGGCATTTTAAATGTATTGTTTTGAAAATGTTTCCAGTAAACAATGAAACAAAATGCATGACCAATAATGACAAACTGCCCAGTTCAGAACATTGCCATTATAAAAGTCTATTCAAACTTCTACAATCCACCAGTATCAGTAAATATGCACAATCACTGCAGAAGTAAAAGTCATCTAAGTAATCCCATATTAAAGAGATCTGTAACTAATACAAAGGTTGCTGCTAGCAAACAATTTTATATTTCATTGTTTCATCTACAAATAAAGTACCTGTTGCTGTTGAGGAATAAAATGCCTATGTTACATTAAAAAATGACAAGCTAGTAATATTGCAATAGGGAATGGATGGCAAACTGATAACAGGTTCATCGTTACTAGGTATCTCCACCAAAGAGGACATTCTCAGGACTGCAGCATCCACCCCCTTTAAAAGTACAACACAGTACAGTATCAGCAATGCATCTATATACTGTGGGAGTAGAACCCACATCCTTGTGCATCAAAAGCAAGTACACTACCTGTTGCGCTATTAACAATACAAGCACACCCACCATAAGCAGCATTAAACTTCTCTTCAAGCTCTCAACTCTTTGTAAAATCCACTTGACAATCAACTGTATCCCTCAACTTTGAAGCACAAGAAATCTGGAAAAAGCCAAAATTTATTGGGGGAGGGGACAAAAGCCCCAAAACTAGGCACATATTTTAAACATTGCTTGTATGATCTTGGAAGTTTGCTAGAATAAAATGGTGTGTTATCACCATGCATTTCACTGCCAAATCTTGAACCCTGGACCCTGTGCACTACAGTCAGAGCAATATACCACTATGCCAAATCAGCTGTTTCTCAAAAGACAGGTAGACTGAAACTTAAATGGCTATCTATTCAGTTCTCACCATACCTCTCAACTTCTTAGCACACAACACCTAGACAAAGGCAATAATGTGGGAATACAGCCCCACAAATAGGGACACATTTCAAATATTGATGTTATAAACAGAAAAATTCTAGAATAAAAGATTTTGTGTTACCATGTACTTTCTGGCAAATATGAAGTCTGAAATTCAAATGCCTGTCATTATTTAGTGTATTCAAAATCTGTAAAACTACAAATTTTACAAGAACAGAAATATGAGGCAAACATTTCACAAGTGGTGGTGGGTAGGGAATTCAAGCTCTTGCTACCTGCTCCCAAGGTACAAGATTTGAGTTTCATCACCAGGTATATTTCCTGAGTTCTCTCTAGCCACAGGTATATTTAACTGGGGTATTTCACACACACACACCTACCTGAGCCCCAGCACCAAAGTCCATTGCATTCCTGCAGTAAAAGCCCAGTTAAAATCCAAAATCCATTCTCCTTCCTGCAGTACAATCCATTGCTACAAAGTCCATTCCTGCAGTACAAAGCCTGCAAGAGCAAAGCCCTTCCCATGAGAGAAGCTGCTGCTACCCAAGCCTACAGACATTGCAGTCTGATCCCCTTCCAGTCTATGCAGTTGTAACTGCATAGACTTCTGGGATCTCTGCTGTTGAATGCTGTCTTCCTAATCCGGACTGTCTCACCAGCAGTACGGATTCTGTGTGCATGCTTCGGACTGGTTCACCAGCAGTCAGGATATCGGGAATAGACTTCTGGGATCTCTGCTGTTGAATGCTGTCTTCCTAATCTGGACTGTCTCACCAGCAGTCCGGATTTTGTGTGCATGCTCCAGGCTGGTTCACCAGTAGTCCGGATATTAGGAAATGCCGCGAGTGCGCATGCTCAAAGTTCTGGGACTCACTTTTGTTTTTTTTCTTTTTTACAGATGGTTTCTTTTATTTTATTTCTGTTTTACAGCTGGGGGGACTGCAGTCCTGCAGCCCAATAGCATGAGCCTCCCCTGCTATGATTGACCATGGTACTTAGGTAGGGTGCCATAGACTTCTGGGATCTCTGCTGTTGAATGCTGTCTTCCTAATCCGGACTGTCTCACTGGCAGTCCGGATTCTGTGTGCATGCTCTGGACTGGTTCACCAGCAGTCCAGATATCGGGAATAGACTTATGGGATCTCTGCTGTTGAATGCTGTCTTCTAATCTGGACTGTCTCACCAGTAGTCTGGATTCTGTGTGCATGCTCCGGGCTGGTTCACCAACAGTCCGGATATCAGGAAATGCCGCAAGTGCACATGCTCAAAGTTCTGGGACTCACGTTTGTTTTCTTTCTTTTTTACAGCTGGTTTCTTTTCTTTTATTTCTGTTTTACAGCTGGGGGGCTGCAGTCCTGCAGCCCAATAGCATGAGCCTCCCCTGCTATGATTGACCATGGTACCTAGGTGGGGTGACAGTTCATTCTGTAGTTCATGTAGAATGCAGCCTGGGATGTTGTCAGTTCCCATGAATGCTGTGTTCTTAGCTTTGGAGAATGTGGATTTTACCTGTGCAGCCGTGATTACAGGTACTTTGCATTCTTCCTGTATAGAGATGGGCCCTTTAGGGGGTGAGGGGGGGGATAAAGTTAGCACTGAACCTATCTGCCAGGATGTTGGCAACATCAGTTGGTTCTGTATATTTAGTGCCATTGTGCTGTAACTCAGAGCAGATTTGAGTGTTGCCATTGAGATTCTTGACATAGCTATAGAATACTTTGTGGTTGTCTTTAGAATCAGTGGTGATTTTGTTTTTCTAACTAGCTTTGAAGGATTTTATGAGGGATCTCAGCTTCTTACTGAGGCTGACCAGGGAGTTCCTCCATTCATGGGATTTTACTCTTTTTTTGCAACAGTTTCTTTCTTCTGTGTTGTAGAGTTTGTTTATGGCAGGGGACCACCAGATTGGCTTCCTTTTTTTGGAGGATAGCATCTTGGTTCTGTTAGGGATTGCACGATCCATGCACTTGTGTAAGTGCTTATAGAGTGCATTTGTGTAGGATTCAGCAGTCATACCTCTATTGTCCATCTGCATGTGTGTCGTGAAGTTTGCCACTTCTGTCTTAAGAAGCGTGAAGTTGGCTGTGGAGAACTTTTTTATGGTGGTTTCCCTAATGGGATGGAATGTGGATGTCTAGGGTGATTAGCTTGTTGTTGGATCTGACCAACAAGGAATTGACCTCTGATGTGGAACACCGGTTGCCCATGTTGGTAATGACCAGGTCTAGGATAGTGCTTCCACTGGTGGGGGTGTGGATAAGTTGATCTAAGGCATTGGAGTTTATGAATTCCAGAAAACGTTGAGCAACAGAGTTGGTACATAAGTAGTTTTCCCAGTTAATGGTGGGGTAGTTGAAATTGCCCATTATTAGGGTGTTAGGTTGTACCCTAATATTTTCCAGTGTATCAAGAAATGAGGAATGGGAATAATGGGGCATGGTTGAGGATCTATAGCAAGCTGCAGTCTGGATTGCAGTCTTGTCCAGAGTTAGTTGCACTTGGATAATCTTGGATGCATTATGCTGAGCAACTAGCCTGGAGTTGTGGATATCTTTAATGAATATGGACATGCCTCCGCCTTTAGTGTTTTGGTCCAGGTTAGGTGACCAAAAGGTGTGGTATGAATTATAGCCTGGTAATGCAGTGGTGCCATAGGGAGCCTTGAACCAGGTCTCTGTCACTGCACAGATGTCGATGTTCTCCATTTTATGGAGTGCCTTGAGTGAGTGTATTTTGAGGTTTAGACTTCTAGCATTGAATAGCATTACCCTCAGATTTTGCTTGCTTGTACCTATTATGGTGGTGAATTTGTCATTTGAACCTTGCCCAAAAAAGGCATTATAGGGGTGGCAAGAGCCTTAGCCAGTATCCGGAATCCCAAGGGCAACAGGTGCAGGCCATCTCTGGCAAAGCATCGTGGTCTATCGATCATGTCATCCCAGGCAGACAGATACTGGATCCCCTTAGAATGAAACCAGAAGCTTAGCCAATTGTTGAAGTCAATCATTTTGTCCTTGTACTGTGGTATCATTCTGGGTGATGGCAGGATGCTACTCAGAGCTAGGGTCATACCTGCCTGGGCTACAAGATCAGACAGCTCCTCCATGTCTCTTTTCATGTAGTCCAGGGAGGTATGTTTCAGGTCATTCACACCAACATGGACAATGCCAGAGTCATATTTGTACTTGTTGTGGAGTGATCTGAGTGCGTGCATTATGTGGCGGATCCTGGCACTCGACAGGCAGCTGACAGTAACTTTCTCCTTGTTTAGCCTGGTGAGTGGAACATCAGTGTACCTGACTATACAGTCACCTATGACTAGAGTGTTGGGTACGTTGTAATGGCTTATGGGCTGTGGTTGAGTGGCACACTGAGTTTGTGGGCTATGTGTCATTTGGGTCATTTGGGTTGTGTTGGGGGGGGGTGGAGGTTGCTTGAGTTTCTGCTTTGGAGGTCCCTGTTGCTTGGCCAAATTTTTATTGAGAGCCTCAGCGAATGTATGTGTGTGTTTTGTGTTTCTATGTGTGTGTTTTGGTGGTGTAGGTTTTGCGGGACTATGTGATGAGTGTGGTGTAGTGCAAGTGTTTACCTTCTCCTCTTGACTGCCTAGTCCTGTCTTGGGTGAAGAAAGCTTTGCTTCCAGTTTGGCTATATAAGTGCATCTCTCACAGGTTGTAGTGTTGGGTGGTAGGAGGAGAGGGTTGTCTGTGTACATGAGACAACTGCTGCATTGCCTCAAGATGCCCAGATTCATCAGGTAGACAGGAGAAAACACAGAGAGCTGACCCTTAGACATGCCTGGATAGGTGCTTGTTTATTAAGTACTAAAAACTGTTTTCCTCTAGACAAGTGAGGAAAGTAAAGTACTGTAGTAATTTGTAGATTATTTAGTGCTTACAATGAGTTCTGAACAAGTGCTGAGCTCAAAGAAACAGATTTGATTGTTAAAACTAAAAACAAAATGGCTAGTTCTAAGGGAAAACTGGAAGAGCAGACTTTATGGCGCCGGGAATAGTTTAACCCTAGCTAAGCAGCGATGCAGAAAGTGTTTTTTTTTTTTTCAGATAAGCTACCTAGTGCTGACCACTCCCACTGATAAGCTAGAAGGCTTCCCTCCAACACAGTTGGGGGCTCAGAAACTTACAAACAGTCCTGGATACAGCAAATCTGTATCTGGACTAGACTACTTACAGGTAAGGCAGGTAGCAAGCTTAGAATTTTTTTTTAATTAGGAAGATAAATATAGGGGCAGAAACAAGAATCAAAGTGGGAAGGTTCCTCTCTGACAAGCTATGTTTGTACAGAAGAATTATGCAGAGGTGTCCTCTTTCCCATTTGTTACTTGCCTTATACTTGGAACTACTGGCAAAGAAAGTAAGGGACTTACAAATTCCAGGGTATAATTGGAGTGGTACTCCAGAAAAAATAGTCTTATTTTTAGATGATAATATTTTGTACTTAATAAATCCAGAAAAGGATATTTAACTGTTGTGGAACATTTTGATACATTTTAAAGTTTTTTTCAGTATTTAAAATAAATGATGATCAAACAAAGGCTATAGTAGTACACTGTGTTCCCACACAATAATTAGTTCAGTAATATCCATATTTATGGTGATGTGATGAGATGAAGTATTCAGATATATGGATTAAAAAAAGATTCCATTATGGTTGCTAAGTATATGTCAAAACAGACTAAATAAAAGATAATACAAAAATTGAGAAGTTAGAAACTCGACTATGAATACGGATAGTAAAGTACAATCAGTGAAAATGTTTCTAGTGCATGTAATATTATATACAGACCAAGCATATTTTATCAACCAGAGAAGAAGCTGTTGACCATAATTAATAAACAACTGAGGGGATTTATTTCGTAGAGAGAGAGAGGCCAAGATTTAAATGGAACTAGTTGTTTTTTCCCACAGAACAAGGTGGTTTGGGACTACCAGATTTGAAGGGATACTTTAGAGCTACACACTAACACAGGCAGAAGACTACAAATCAGGATGTTGAAACAGGAATGGGAGTTCACAAAATAAGGAGACAGTAGGCGTTTGGATGCAGCCCCTGAAGGAAAATAGTAACAACCATGCAGAGTGTTATATTTACAAGGCATCATAAAGTATTTATTTTGAGAAATAAGCCAACAGAGGAATGGAGAAAGGAGATTTTACCAATAGAGATGACTGGAAGTAGGGGTATAAAAAATAGGCAAGAGAACTGAATTTTATTGGAAGAATTAGCAAAGTAACCAAAGTATTGGGAAAAATCATAGAGTGTGTGAAGTCAAGCAAAAGTATGGGATGTGAGTTTACAGACTGCTTTTTACCAGGGATTAATAACAGAATATAGGCAGACAGAAATGGATGCAGAGGGTGTTAAATGAAAGACCAACTCTGGTTGAGTTGATAGTTGAGTCTGGAGCAGAAGATGTGGTTAAAAAAAGACAATTAGTAGGGCATGTAAAATATGACATGATAATTATAATTGTAAGAATCAGACGAGCTTAGAAAGACTCAGGAATGAGAATGAAAAGGCAATATATAAAGGAACAACGGGAGAATATTTGCATGGCTCCCAAGAATGCAACAAAACCTTGAAGGTTTAGGAGTTGCATGGAAATGCTTGCATGGATACTTTTATACCCTAAGTAGACATTGGAGAGTTTTGCACAGGTGGATAGTAATTGATGGAGGTGTCATGGGGCAGACATTGATACCTTAGAACATGTACTCCAGTGTCATCTTTCACGTGCACTGCCCCAAAGATCTTTAATAGGCTGTGCAGGTAGAGAGGGTAGTGCAGATAAAACAAATTACTTTGGAACCCACAGCAAACTGAGCAATTTATATATTTATTTATTTGTTTATTTTGTTAGTTTATTTATTTATTTATTTTGTCTTATTTTGGATAAATCACTGGCTGTGGGAGTGCTATTATTAAATTTAGAGGAAAACAGGCTTGAGCTCATTTTTATGGTGACAACCTACTTTTTCTAGTACTTGTCTTACTTTCACTTCTTTGGTGTGGACAGGGTAAGGGCAGAAAAATAAGACATAAATGAGCACAGGCATTCCTGCAGGCTGCAGCTGCTATCATCTGATGTACAAGGGATGATGTGGATGAATCTAAATTTCCAAGGTACATTGATTAATGTAATTTCTTGACGATAGTAAGGAGCATCACCTTCAATTTACATTATTGCCAGAATAACAGTCAAGTTTTGGGTTAGCATGCATTTTCTAAAAGATAGGAAGTCTCTATAACTCAGATGTCTGTCATTATCGAGTGACTTCACAATAATAGTAGTGGTGGTGGGACAAAGGCCAAAAAATAGGGACAGATATTAAATATTGCTCTTATAAAGTTAGAAAGCTGCTAGAATAACAGGTTTTGTGTTAGCATGCATTTCCTGAAGACTAGGGTACATGTGTCAATTTTTAGTGACTTCAGTCAGCAGTATTTTGTAAAAAAAACACAAATTTTATGAGAAACAGACAAAAAAAATGAGACAAAGGTCTAGACATTTTGCAAAATCTGGACAGTTGAGAGGTGTGGTGGACTGACTGGAGTGGTGGATGTGCCAAATTAAAATGTAATGCAAATCAAATACATAAATGCAGTAGTTGGGCTTACTGGTTTTTTTGCACATTTTTTTGAGAAACAGATGGTAAAGAATGCGCATAATATATAATGGCAATGATTAGAAAGGAATTATGAATTATAATATAGGCTTCTTTACATCAGAAAAATCTTATTTAATTCACATTCTCTTATTATGTCAATGACTCAAGTTAACACGGTATTAATATTTTAAGTGTTCCTGAATGGTCCTTGTCTGATTATTATTTCTGGATTTGCTTACCTGTAATTAAATCTAGACCAGAATCTGGATATCAGTTGCTTGATAGACAGGACAGGACTGATGGTGGACTAGTGTGTCAAGCTAAAATGTAATGCACTAATGCAATTTGGCTTTGCACACAACCAAAATACATTTTTGGGTGAAACAGGTTGCAAATTGCCCTTAATAAATAATGACAATAATTAGAATTATAATAGACTCCATTACTTCAGAAAAACATATACTGACTCACATTCTCTTATTCTGTCAAGGACTCAGGTTAACAGTACTGATATTTTAAGTGTCCCGGATTATTTCGGGATTTGTCACTAATTCCGATGAGAAATGGTCACTGTCTGATTTATAATGAATGGCAAGGAGGCAAACTTTTGTGGGGTATCCTCCTGCCATTGCTGCCAGTGCTGGTTATTGTTGTGTATTTGTTGCTGCTATATATGTCAGATAGGGACTTTGTTGGCTGTTTATGGGGTGGATAGATACAAGTTCTTAATTAATTGAGGGTGTTTTTATCTATTATTACTTGATTATTTCTCCTGATTGGGCTTTCAATGACTGCTGTGCTGTGTAATGGGTGGTGGTGGGGGGATATATGATCTCTTAATTCATCAAGGCTGTTTTTATGTATAGTTGATGGACTTTCAATCAGTGTTATGCTGTTTTAAAGAGGTAGCAGATGAGTTTGCAGTTCATCAAGGCTGTTTTTATGTATTATTAATTGAATTAATTAATGCTATTTCCCTAAGGATTTTCTGAGAATGTTTTGGTTGCAAGATCATTGTATATTTGCTTCACTCTAATGCATGTCAATTATTTTCCATTTGCATAGGTTACTTCCTTCATGCAGTTTTGCACTGTACAGTTTTCCCTCCAAGTGATGTCTTGTTTTTTAGCTTGAATAGCAACTGTTAAATCATATACAACACCTTGAAACTAATGATTGTGTCCAATAGTGTTTTAAAAGTTTGCGCAGCAAAAGTATGATACTCAGTCATGCTTTATTTTTAATATGTTAAGGGAAAGCTAACTGTGCAGTTTCTTTAACTTGCTAAAGCAAAGTTGTGTTTGTTTATGTATCACTTCATAAATGATTAACTCTGAAAATGCATTAAACTTTCAATAAAACTTGCTGTTTGGACTTGCTTTTGAGTATCTTGGTCCCTTATGCTTTTGTGAAAAGTTGTTGTCAAGGTGTTTTTCCCATGCCTGTTGAAAAAAAATGGGGGTGGGGCACCAAATGTGGGTCTTGCCCTGGGCGTCAAATTAGCTAGCTAGTCCGCTATGCATAAATATATAAACAAAGTCTGCATAAAAACAGTCACTTGTAGGCAAAATCTATGCCAAAGGATGTGACATTCCTGCAAGTTTTGCTTATTTAACTGTGCAGCTGTAGTACTCTCTGAACGGTCAGATAACAAGTATAGTGAATAATTTAGAAATAAACCTCTATGATCGAACTCCAGAATAAATAACTATTAGTAAATGGTAAAACAAAACAAACCAAAAAAAAAAAAATACTTGCTTTGTATAAAATATTCCTCATCCCTCACCTTAAGAAGAAAAGTAGGCAGGACAGCAGATAACTTAAAACACACCATTAAGAAGACTAAGGCAGAAAAGTAACAGCCAACTCCAAGAATAGTCATAAGGCCTTTTTTAATTAAATTGGGCCCGGACACTATTACAGGCGGTCTTAGCACAAAGCGCATTACTGCTGAACCCCTCCTAAACCTTTTCAGCCTTAATCCCTCCACAGGCACTATACCTCACTCCTGGAGAAGGGCCACTGTGGTGCTACTAGACAAGGACAGCTTCACCACAGCCCCTGGTAACTATCATCCTATTAACCTCCCCCAGCATCATCTGGAACATTATGGAATGTATCTTTGTCAGCTTCATAAAAAAATTGTTGTCCTGTAAACCATCAACCCTGATCAGTGTGACTTTGCAAGAGGTAGATCCTGTCTCCTTAATCTTGTTAATTTATTTGAAAATGCGACAGATGAGATCGGCAAAGACCATTATGTTTCACACAGACACACACACACACACACACACACACACACACACACACGCACGCACGCACGCACGCACACACACACACACACACACACACACACACACACACACACACACACACACACACACACACACATACAAAGAGTTGATAGTAGCTTATTATCTAAAAAGGCATGTCACCACCCAGTGGAGTGCCTTGGGGCTCTGCTCTGGGTCCCCTCTTCTTAAACATCTTCTACACTGATTTGAAAGCATATATCAAAGGTCTGTGATGTATCAAGTTTGCTAACAATTGCAAATTACATGCTAATATTGACTCCTTCATGGAGAGCCATATCATCCAAGAGGGGATTGCAAGAATCAACACTTGGTGTACTAACCATGGCCTTAAGGTTAATGCCAAAAATGTAATGTAATTACTTTTGGGAAACCACATAAATGAAATCCCACTTAAAACTGACATGGTCATTAGAGATATAGGCACCTTCATTGATAATGAATTATCTTTTAATTATAGCATGTTGTTTATAGTTAGGAAATTATTTTATCTTGCACAATTAGTTACCAAGAGTATATCCTCCAGGTCTAAGCATGTCATAACCCCCCCCCATTCTTCTTTCATCAGGCCAGTCATAGAATGCAATGCCCTGCTTGTAATGTACTATTGCAAACATGTTGCCCAACTTGAAAATCTGTAACATTTTCTAACAAAAAAGTTCTATGAGATCATCCCTCTTTTCTCTGCCCTGCATAGACTCCATTGTTGTGTTCTCTGTCTTGTTTTTCAGGCTTTGACAGCTCCTGCCTACTAAATCTCCTCCACCTAAGAAATACTGATAATACTAAAAACACTCACTCCAAAGATTTCATCCTTCATTGTAGTATAAACAATACATCTTGGAGAAGCAGGTCGCACATCCAAAGAATCCACTATTTATGGAACAAACTCACTTTGCATGCCAAACAATCTAACTTACCAGCTTTCTTCAAGGTCCTCTTGGATGACTGGATGTGTATGCACAAATTTTGTTCTGGAGTAAGCAGCATGTCACTCAATGATCTGGACAGAAAGTCTAACTACTAACATCTCTGGGTTGCATGGTAAAGTATTCTATGGCCGCTCAGCTTGTCTGGTTAGTACTAATGAACCTATCAAAATAATTTCTCATTAAATTGTCTGCAGGAATGTTATTTACCACTGCCAATATTTTTTTTACATTTGATAACCAGGTAGTTGGACTAGTCCTTAGACTGTTTTCAGCCAGCACCCGGACCAATATGCAACTGTTGCAATAACAGTGAAATATAGAACAGTAGAACACATAGAATGATATATTAAAACTCACAAGAAAAAAGCATATGACAAAACTATTTTTCATATACATTAGGCAGTTTATAGTAAATATAATTTACATTCATAGAATTTAGTAAACAATATGCAACTGCAGAAAAGACTATACAAAGCAAGATTTAACATTTTGGCCAAGGTAATTACCCTCTGGTCACATAGGAAGATATTTAATTTATATAAACTTAGACTAAAACAGAGTTTGAGCATTTACAGCTATACAGCTGATGAACCCTTGAGCGATGACTGGAAGTGGGAGTTGACCAGGATGTAGTCTAATATGGCCAAGTCATAGCTGGATGGGTTTCACCATGTGAGCTGGTGTTAGCAGGGATGCTGGAAATAGCTATTTCCCACAATGAGATCATTTGATGCAGCATAGGACAGAAGGTGCAGGCTGTTATCATTCATGTTCCCATGGCCAAATCTACCCATTGTACCTTCCCAAATAGATTTGTCTTCGTTGATATGGCAGTTGAAGTCTCCTGCCAAGATGAGCATCTCAGTCCATGGGATTGAATCCGGCGTATATTGGAGCTGGTTGTAGAAGTTATCCTTGGTGGGGCTGGACTCCTCTAAGTTGGTGCATAGATGAACAGAATGTGGGCCTGGATGCTATCATCCATGGTAAGCACTGCCAGGCAGGCCGACATTGGTTGCAAAGCAATTATGCTTTTTGCAACCTGGCTATCCATGATAAACCCAATGGCTTCTCACTGCCAGAGTAGTACAGCATCATCGTTTCATCGGCTGTAGGTGGTTGTATGGTCGGTGTTCTCTCAGAGTCCTGTTTGTCTTACCCACATAGAAACATTTGCATATTTGGCACTGTGCTAAATAGATCAGATCTCGAGATCTACAATCTGCATAGAACCTAGATACATATTCACGTCCCGTTGTTGGATGTGCGAATCTGTCATCCTTTGAAATATATGTACATTGATTGCATGATCTACATGCAAAAGTGCCTAGTCTCTGTGAAGGCATAGTTCCTGGGTTGGCATTCTCATAACATAGGAGTCTTTTCAAAGACTTCATATTCCTATAGGTTACACTTGGTCGCAGGTCAACTAAAAACAATCTGTTACATCGTGACAGCATGCATCCTAGGCATATTTATTCTAATATTATTAAGAGCCAAGCATATAGGGCCTCTAGATTGACCACCAGACAAGAAGAATATGAACACCAACAAGACATGCTAAAGGAAAATTTCCTCAAAAGAGGATATGATAGAACAGAGATACATGAAACATTTAATTTTTGTACTAAACATAGATTGGACAAAGGAACACCATTTTTTCAAAGACAACAAGATTTGAACTCTAAAGGAGAAAGTAATGTCAATGGCACAACACATGTAATAGGTAACAATAGGAAGCACAAGAGGAATAGACTGATTATTCCATATACCAACAGGAATACACAAATAAGGCAAGTTATTGAGAATAATTGGAAAATATTATTAATAGATGAAAGGATTAGGGATTTAGTTGACGTGCGACCGAGTGTAACCTATAGGAATATGAAGTCTTTGAAAAGACTCCTATGTTATGAGAATGCCAACCCAGGAACTATGCCTTCACAGAGACTAGGCACTTTTGCATGTAGATCATGCAATCAATGTACATATATTTCAAAGGATGACAGATTCACACATCCGACCACGGGACGTGAATATGTATCTAGGTTCTATGCAGATTGTAGATCTCGAGATCTGATCTATTTAGCACAGTGCCAAATATGCAAATGTTTCTATGGGGGTAAGACAAACAGGACTCTGAGAGAACGAATCAGGGAGCATCTATATGCCATCAACAAGGAGAATACCAATAATGCTCTTGCTAAACATGTAGTAGAAAATGGTCTTAAACACATTTTTAGATTTAGAGTGTTAGAATCACTAAGGAAAACATCTAGGCTGGGCAATGTTAAGAACCATACAGAGGAGTTAGAAAATAGGTGGATCATTAGGCTACAGGCATATCAAGGTTATGGTTTGAATGACAAAGTGTCACTCAAACCATTCCTGGCAGCTAGACCCTACAGTCATTAGTTGGGTGTTCATGTTTTTTAGATCACACGACTGATTATATTGACATATGCATTTATTTTGGGATGTACACTTGTTTTATATTTTATATTGACAACATTTAATATTTATTATCATTAATATATACATTATTTATTAAGTAACATGGTTTATGGCTATTATTATTATATTATATTTTATTTATGATATTTTACTAAATAAGTATATGTATTATATATTTGTTTTACACAGTAGATCATTATTAATTGTTTAGATTATGTCTTTGTCTATATGAAAATTTTATCATGAGTTATTGAAAACTATGATGAATGTAGTCTGCCTTTAAATGTTGATAAATTGATTTATTTGATTAATTAATTGAGAGCATTATTTAAATGCAAGGTTTTGTTAGTAATCATTGAAGTCTGAGGAAGCGTTGTAGATCAACGTGAAAGCGCTTACTTTTGGATCCTTTCTGAATAAACCGTGAAGTGAATACTGTGGTTTGGACTATTCTTCTGCTTTGGCGTACCACTTGTTTTTTATCTTCATTTTGCAAATATTACTTAAAAGTTTTTTAAAATGTTTGAATGGTTTTGATGCCCTTTATATTTGCTGGTAGCTCATTCCATACAGCTGGTCCCATTCTTGATAAAGCTTTCCCACCCCTTGCTAGTTTACATCTAGGTCTGTTCCATGTGGTTGAATTATCCTGGCTGTTTTTCAGAGAGTAGTTTTGATCTCTGATTTGTACTAATCTTTTTAATGGAGGGCAGTAACCTTGTGTAAGAATTTTAAATATTAAGGTTGGTTAATAGGTATATGGCTTTGCTTGTAATTGGCAGCCATTGAGCTGTACATAGAAAATAACAGTGGTGGCTGTTGTTCCAGCCAGTAGTGCAGACCTGAGTAGTCTGTTTTCAACTATTTGTATTCTTTATGTTTTCATAGCTGAATGTAAGTGAGAAGGAGGAGGGCATATTCAGTTTTAGGAACTAGAATATGTTTGGCTATAGACTTGTGTGATTCTGGAGAAAGCAGGTTTCTATCCATACATACATTATACTCATTCTGGAGAGAGTAGGTTTCTCTGCTTTCCTTTGCAATTCAAGGAATATCTTGCCACTGGTATCCAAAAAAGGTGCCATTTCCATTACATGAATTAGGGCTTGACAACTGCAGGCTTAATAGTTGTGTCTGATGATGTATCCCCCCTCCCCCAAATGATTTATTTCTCTACACTAGGATAGGGTACAGTCCCTTGTGATATCCCAGAACAGCTCCTGTCTCAACACAAACTACCACTACAGTAGTGCCGTCTCTGTCAGCTTCCTTACCTGGGTTTTGCTTATCACCCTGTAATGTCAGGCTCTACAATCGTATATAATTCCCCTACTTAATTATACCACAAATAAGGGGGTGCTACCATACCAAAGACTTTTTATATCAGCATTGTTGATGGTCCACATGCAGTGACACATTGTTGCACTATCAATAAGACTTTCTTATCCACAACTTACCCCAACTACTCTGCTGGAATTCTTGGCTGGGCACCAAAATGAAGGCTTAATGCTTGTCTGGCCATCAAATTTTGTTGACCATAGAGTGCTTAAATCTCTGAGAGTGAAACCAGCCTTACAGAAACAGATGCTTGGTGCCAGAGCCATGGGCTCAAGCTCAATGCCAAGCAATGTATAGTTATCCCCTTTGAGAAAAAACATATACCCGTGAATTACCACATAGGTGGCAGTACACTAAACACCGAAAGTGTAATAAGAGATTTAGGGACACAGGTGGACAGTGGCCTCACCTTCAATAACCACATTGCCACAACAGTCAGGAAACCCTTTTATGTGGTACATCTCATCACAAAGGGCTTTTCATCCAGAAAAAAAGGAGGTCATTGTCCCACTGTACTGATCCTTCATTAGACCCATTATAGAATATAACGCCCCATTTGGTATGTACCACTCAAGACATCAGCAACAACTGGAAAGGCCGTAGAAATACCTCACTAAAAGAATCACAGGCCTAAAGCAGATACCCTATGCTGACCTTCTAAAAAATCTCCAGCTATACTCTGTCACATATTGTCTACTCAGAGGCGATCTCTGCTTAACATACAAGGCCATGTCAAACCCAGAGCTGTTGGACATGCTACACTTAAAGAAATCCCAATCCCTCAGAGCCACATGCTTCAGGGATCTAAACCTTGTCATCACAATAAACAAAACATGCTGGAAGGATAGTCCTGACCCAGAGATTCCCCAGTCCCTGGAATAGACTGCCCATACATGTCAAGCAGAGCGCCTCTTTGGCCCTCTTCAAAAGGAACCTTGACAATTGGATGGGAGATAGGAACTTCACCCCGGGGATCACATCAGTCACCCTGCTAGACAGGGGTCCAGGGAAGTAAAAGTTTGTGGGAAGAAATAGCTAGGGAATTGTTATGGCTAGGCTTGTATAGGCCCTAGGGCCGATAGCCTAGTACTAACATATGAACCTATGAACCAGCACAGTACATGAACTGAGCTCAAACAAAAATCTGTAACTGGATACTAGACTGTAGCTTTTCTTTGTTGTAATTTTACAGTTTCACAGCATACTTTATACATGGCACTCAGGCAGCATAGCCACAGGACTGGCGCACTCAATGAGATTCTAGGAATAAAGTTAAAGTTTAACCCAGATGAGTAAGAAATCAATACAACAGCAAGGCTGACTTGTTTGGAGTGAGCCAGGTGCTGGTGAGAGGTTATATTTGAGTACAATGTGTATTTTGTCTTGTTTGGAAATAACTTTTATTGATCAAACTGCAAGGAAAGGTAATGTATTCTCTCAAGCAGGGCTCAGTAAGCAAACCAATTGTCTTATTCTAGAGCTTGAGAGATGCTTCCTAATTCTGAATAGAAGGTTCTAGACAATACTGTCACATTTGGAATTAGGATGTGCCAAGATAATAAAATGGTGATGGGCTACATATGGTCATTTCCATCTATATTTCCTTTAAACTGAGTAACAGATACAGGATACAAGAGTATGTGATGTACTTTTGAGGACTCTGAGGCTGAATATGCCAGATCTCAATGCTGTACATTACTTTTAATACTTCTGAGAATTATTGGAAGAACACATTTCTAAGTCTACATGACTTTAAATGTAAACATTTTTGAGATGTGCTTTCTTGTATTTTTGTTTCAAATACAAAGCCCATCAATTCTGTTGTTATAATTGCATCATATTCAGTACATTTTGTCAATATTTTTCAGTCCTTGCAAGTGTTCGAGTATCTAGTTTCAAAGTAAGCTTCCAACTTTTCATTGCTTGTAAAAAATCTATAGTCTGCACTTATTCTTCATCTGACTGTCTGTCAGGATGTTCTGGACTCATATGAACACTTCTGATCACTTGCTACTAGCAGAATTGTTTCTTAAGACACCTCTTTAGACGTCTCATTGGACTCTTCAGTGAGTACCTCTGGTTTGGAGAATCAGGAGCATAGTTTCTGTAGTAATCATAGTCATCATAAGACACGCATGCTTTGAACAAATATCTCCAAGTTCTTCTTAGCAACTTTTCATCCTTAATAAGAGCAAAAGATTATCTGGTTTGCTGACATTTCATAATCACTTTTTCTGTCTGCTTCTCTGAAGAACCTTGATTCTTACTGCCTCATTCTCTCTCTTTGAAAACAATCATCTTGTGCTTTTAGTATTTTTGTCTAGATTGGTTTTGTTTTAGTCTCTCTTGATTTTCAGACTGAAATAAGAAAATAGAGGTAGGAAGTATTTTTTTAGCAGATTTACTTCTTACAAGAGAGGACTACTGTAGCTCATTAAACATGTGTGTGCATCTACATGCATTTCTTGTGGCAGATTGAACTGTCTTCTCAACATGACCATCTGGCACTAGGGAGGTAGTATTAGTGAAACCTCTTCATTTCATACTTGAACACTGTGGACCATCGACTGGAACCATAGCCTTAAGTATAATCACACCATTACCAGTAGTGTTTATTACCCTCATGATCTCAGGAAACTGAATAATAATCTATACAAATCAAATGTACACAGTCACAATACTGAAGAAACCCTGTTTTTACTTTACCCCATGATCTTACTGGAACTGAAAAGGTATTACTTGTTCTATTAGATTATTGTTATGATATGTACTGTACAGTGAATGGTCATGAACCTCTTGCTCTTTTTGTACTGGCATTCCGGATTAGTGTAATTTATTCTAAACTCATAAACATTTCTTTCATGACTTAATTAGGCAGTGCTGTTTTATCTGCCTTAAACATCAAACCTTGTAAACAGCTGAACTTTTTCTTTAAATGAAAGCTTTGGCTGTATTTCTTTTCATATATCAGTGTTATATTCTGGTGTATCTCTCATTCCTGCATGTCAATCCATCTACATCTCTGGATCAGTCACACTACAATACTTAAACACATTGAGCTTCATTTCAATCACAGGCATCTGTGGAATTATCCAGGTCCTCACTAACAATATACTTGTTTATCTGGCAAATAGGAATAACTTAACATATATGCTATATGCTTCTCTTCTCCTGGACTATATCTCAGAGCTGGGTCATACTTGTAGTATCAAAACATTCTTTGTAGTGTTGGGGTGTGTTTTACGATGACTTCTTAAATATACTCAGTTATGCTTTATTGTCAGTTTCAACCAAAAGATGTTCTCTATAAATATATTTTATTTTTGAAACTTTTCACAACCAATTACTTTGGTAATACATGTCAGTGCAAGGATAAAACAGAGCAGCAGAGTAATGACTTTAACAGACAATCTGGCCTGGCAAGTGAGTTGCAGCCAGATGATGCTTATCTAAGAAGAACTGGCTCTGTCTGAGGAAGGGGGAATGGAGGCAATGATACAAATAGGCGAGGGACAGTAAATGTCGGTTTAGATCGGTCAGCTTAAAGAGGGAATGGGATGATCCTTGCTTGGTGCTGGATGACATGTGCTGCACATGACATGGCATTTTTGTCAGTAAATACTGTTTGAACTTCCCATCCTGCCTCAACTATCATAAAAGCAGGGGTTCTCAGAAGTATAGCAAGCTAGAAGGATATGGCAGGGACAACTTGGGTGAGGTTGGGCAAGGCAGATTAGTTCAGTTTATATCACATTAGGATGATCACATTAGGGGTTAATATAGAATTTTCAGTTTTTCCCAAGGGCTTTTCAGATTTTCACCTTCCCCAATCAGAGATAGGTGATTGAGATTAGATTGACACAGTCATGTCAGCAGGGGAAGGGAATGCCAAGGGATAGCAGTTAGTGGGGGTAGACACAGAATAATCCAGGTTTTACTGAGTTAGAGGATTGCTCTGGGGGAGTTATGGGACTGCTTAGCCAGACTCCCTTGCAGACTGCGAATGAAAAGAGTAAAAGAGAGGATAATGTTATAGGACTGGATTTTGCTAGTACAATATGCCTTTAGATGCTTCTTTGGCACCCAGCCTTGCACACATCTTGTTGAGATATTAATATTGTGGGTGGCTTTTCAATATTTATCTAACTAGTAAGATAAAAAGGTGGCAGTAGATACTAAAAGCATCACTGATGTGCTGGTTGAGTTATTTTATTATTTAGTTAATGAGATAAGTAAAGGTTAAATGCCTGTTCAAGGGAAGGAAAATGTGACCTAGGTGTTAATACAAGGGTAAATAGGATAGATTAGCCTTGCCCTCCTTCAGACAAAAAAAAAAAAAAAAAAAAAAACAATAGAGTTTTCACTCATTTGTCTGTGTATTCTACAAAGAGTTAAGCTGAATCTGTGTTGGGAGGACTTAAAACACCTGGTAACCATAGTTCTCAACTGTCCAGATTTTCACAGAATGTCCAGGTTTTTGCCTCATATTTTTGGCCTATTCTATTCCTCATAAAAGGTGTGGTTTTATGGCAAATCACTTGAATGATATGAGATTTGAAGTCAAATCAAATAATGATATATGCTTGAGTTTCAGACTTCAAATCCTTCAGAAAATGTATGTTAACACAAACCCTGTTCCTCTAGCAACTTTCTAAGTTTGTAAAAGCAATATTTAAAAATCTATCATTATTTTTGGGCCTTTGTCCCCTCATTTTGTCAGGCTTTGTCCAGATTTCTTGCTCTAAGAGGTTGAGAGGTATGCTGTTAACTTGTTTATAATACAGTGTCCTCTTGCCAGGCAATGGTCCATATAAGGATAACATTGTTAAACATTTCTCCAGGGTTGTGTATTTGTATATTTGTTTTAATTCTGTTTATTATTCTCTCCATTTTCTTTGCCGTTTAGTCCTTCATTTAGGCGCTCTGCAGATAACTGGTGGAGAGTGTACGGACTGTTATATATGAGCTGCACCTTGCTCTCTATTACTTGCAATGAGCACATACATTATTGGTCTGTAAGTATTCAAAGATATAAAGTTACAGTTTAGCATCTGTAGCATGATTAGCATGTCCTCCATGATCTTAGGATCATAGGCCATGACCCTAATAAGGTTACCTTACTTTGGATTTTCAAACTTATAAGAGATAGAAGAGTTTGCAGCATTATAGTAGCTGATTGATTTAAACAAAAGTGTTATTTTTAGACTACCAGAAAGCTCAGCACAGCTCGCTGGATCCAATAAAGGCTGACACAATGGATTCAGTCTTGATGATTTTTGAATTCTTGCACATTAAACAGATTCGGATTTAAAACCTGTTGGAGTCTTGGTATTGGATACTTTTATTATATTGTGTTAGCTTTTATTGGATCCAGCGAGCTGTGCTGAGCTGTTTGGTGGTTTTTGTTTTATACATACTCAGTTTCCATCGGTAATTATGTGGTGTTTGGGTTATTTTTAAACTTCTATATAGTATCTTGGTCAGTACTTATAGATGTAAGGGTCCTACTTTTCCAAAATGTGAGTTGTAGTTTTAATTTGAAACTTACAAGCAAATTACCCATTACACCTTTGTCGTTTAGCACAAATGATTAATTTTTGCTGCTTCATTTGTTTATACTGCATGTTTCACATTAATAACATTTGTAAGCTGCTTAGCATTTTAAGTATTGCCCATAATTGCTTCATTTCAAAGTTCATAGCTATAACAAAATTTCAGGGTTAAAGTAATTCCATTTTCTCACTATGGGTCATTCTAACAACTTTATCTTCTCATTGCATTTTGTTTATAATGCCTTTGTGAAGCTTTAATCTTGCTCTGCATTATATAGAGTCAAAAAGGAGTTGGCCTGCATTATTATGTCTAAATATGATAGTTTTTTTCCCTACAGGTAGGCTAAAAATTGCTGGATCCCATAATTTTAAATCATAGCTATTTTACGGCTTGTTGTAATAAACTCATATTCTTTTACACAATTTTATGTTATAGTTACTCTCAGTACTTGTTCGTTTATGGTTTTTTTGATTTAGCAAATATTAGTACGTGTTTTAATTATGAGCATGTATTGCTGTTCATTCATTCATTCCATGCAAGTAAATTAACCAGATATAATATGGACAACTTTTTAGTCAAACAAAACAACAAATAGCTATAACTATATAAAGTATTTAGGGAACTCATCTATAACCAAATTATATCACATTCATATTAGAATAAGATACAGGCACAACATAGCAAAAAAGTAATCGAGTTACAATAATTTAGACAGTATCACAAATTAATTGACATCAGTTTTTGAGGTTGGTTTTCAGTCAGTCTTAGAGCTTTTAACCATGGATTGTTGGTTGTAAATAGTGAAGATGATCTAGATGATTCAATTATCTCCTTGATTGCTAAATCTTGAATACATAGAAGAAAATTGTTATATTAAGGACCAAGATTACTCTCCAGTTTCTTGTAATGTTTATTATTCCTACTGGCAGTATAATCCATAACAAATAATACTTATATCTAGATTGAAGTTAAGAGAAATATTATATAAGGCCACTATGTTGTTCAAACATATTTTATCAAACCACAACACTTGTATAAAATAATTAATTTCTCCCCCTACTCTTTCAGTTTAATAAAATCAAATAATATATGGGGTCCATTTAGCCTTAACAACTGGATTAAATCAACAATCAGAATTGTTATTTTGGCTAATTTTACCAGTTTATCAAGAGTAAAAAAGTGTTTATGTATACATCTATGTGTTAAAAAATTTAAAATTGGGCAATGGATGTTCCTTTTATGTCATTTAAAACAACAATCTTCTTGTCTTCTGGAGTTCTATCATTTTCTCTATAAAAACAAATAAAAACTTATTATTTGTATCATCTTTAATGGATAAGAAGATGTTATAGAGATCAGACAATGTAGTTTTAAAATCATTTCTGTTTTCTGAAGTATGACAATAGTATTTTTTTTAATTTTGTTTTTTTACATGAATCTATAATAACTCATAACATTATCAGTCACATATTTTCTAATTCCTCATAAAATAATCTAATCCTGTGGATTTAAAATGATTTCTGAAATTAGCATAGAAGTTGGTTTTAAGAACCAATTAAACTATCCAATATTTTTTTTTTCCATTGGGATAACTTTTCTGCATTAGAAATGTTGATCAAATCTCTATTTGAATCCAAATGAACAGAATTAATAGAGTGAACCATGTTTTAAGTATATGTTCCCCAATATTGTGTTTCCGAAATGTTTTGAAATATTATTCACATAAAGTGATTGTGTAGGTGAACAGTTAGCATAGTGTATATAGTTGCAAAGGGTTAGCTGTATATGGTTCTCAATCATTTTTAATGTGTCAGTGAGTTTCAGTTTTTTTTAATGGAAAACAGGTTCATGCACAAGAGTTTCTATCTGGTTTTTATTATCATTATCTGTCCATTGCATTGTGATTTTAAGCAGAGCTGCTTTATTAGAGTTTTCAGTGTTGGGTAACCTTATTTCCCCTTCCTCCCAATGTCTTAGGCTCATAGGTTCATAGATGTATGCTAGGCTAAAGATCATTAAAAGCCTCGCCCTGCAACCACAATGTGACCTGCAAATTTGATTTATATTTGATTTATAGGGGGTGTTTTACTGACTACCTGTGTCCATCAGAGGCATACGAGCCAGACCAGGGGAGAATTTCTGATTATCCATCTGTTGGTTGAAGTTGCAATTAAATGGGGATAGGGAAGAACTTTGTTTCACATGGATGGAGAGCCTGTTCCAGAGAATGGGATTTCTTGAGAAACATATCAGTTTTTCCAACATATCCTATTTATGTTGCAAGCAAAACATAGGTCTTTTAATCTAGTACTTGTGATGCTGTTTGTTTTGTAAATGTGGAAAAAATTCATCAAAATAGGGTCCAGGGATGCCTTGTATGTCAAAGATCACCTTTCAGAAGTCTGTATGATTATAGGTTCATAGGTTCATAGGTTCATACTAGGCTATCTGCCCAAGGGCATTTATAAGCCTAAGTTATGGTTATGTGGCTTTAGCACCCCTTTTTGAATAACTAAAATACTATATCATTTTTCTGTGCCTCTGTCAAGCAGTGACACTGAAAGAGTATCCCTAATATATCTATCTCTCTCCCATCCATTGGTCAAGATTCCTCTTGAACAAGGCCAGCGAGTGCTCTCCTCCCAGCATGTTTTTGTTCCCACCCACAGCAGGCAGTCTCTGTCTGAATCTGTCCCCCTCCCAGCATCTCTTTTTATAACCGTGTTAAAGGTTTAAGTCTCTCCCGGGCTTGTGGTTTTCTGAGGATTTTTTTTGAGGTGAAGCAGCATATTCATCAAATCTGGGTTTGACATATATGCTGGCACAGGGCACACTCAGTCTGGGTAGTAGCGAGACTGAATAAAATAAACTGGGAGTCTTTTCAGCAGCATAAGACCTGTTACAGACCCCTTTATCCTTTTTTTTGGAAACTTTTGGGGGAACTTTCAAGCTGCATCAGGTGTCTGGTCAGATACATTCCGCGAGCGCATTGTACTCAATCATAGGTCTAATGTCTGATGAGTAGTACAGGGGGGATGACCTCCTTGATCCTTGATGATCTCCTTCGCGATCTCATGGGGGAAATAGATTGTTTTTAACTTTTCCTTAAACATTTAGCAACATGAGTGTCTCCTGAAAGACTAGACTGTCCTCTTGGGTCCCCTGTGCTCAGTGGATTGTCACCTATATGAGTGGATATGGTAACCTATATTTCAGCTAGGGTAACTATTTTTTTTTTGGCGGGTATGACTATGCATTTTTGGGCCAGCCCTCAGGCCATGGCTTGTGCAATTCTGTAGGAGGAGCTGTATCTGGAGGTGTGTTTTCGACTATGTTGTTTTCGACTATCCATCTGCAAACTTTTTCATAGATAAAACTTGTTGTTGTCAGCCACTTCCCTCGAAGGTTTGATGCTTAAAAGTAGATGCCCCAGGACTGAGCCCTGTGGGACACTGACTTGTGAGAGGCTTTTGTGACATGGCTTTTCAACTCTGACATGGCTCCAGCACTGACCCTGTGTGTTCTGTAAACCATCTTGTGATGTATGGGTTTACATTCAAACTGATGAGTTTTTCGATTCAAGCTGATGGGTTTTTGGTGATGGGCCCTTGCCAGTGAGGCCTGGCTGTATGGAGTAGCCTCATCTCATCAATGGCCTTGGTGACTGTCTCGAGAAAGTCAAGAAAAAAGCAGAGAGTCAGGATCTGTTTTTGACAGGATCTGCCTTTGAAGTCTGCAAGTTCTGCAAGTTCCTATGTCTTTATTTTCTTATTCCCTCTCCTCCTCTCCATGGCTTTGCAGATAAGGCTTGTAAAGCTTTGATGGCAGTTGTCAAGCTAATGGGGCCCTAATGAAAGGGGGACAGGGTCGCCACATGCCCATGCATAGTATGACCACGTATGTATCCTGTATGTATCCTGAGGTGAGTGTGTCCTAAAAACTGTGGGTTTAATTACACTGTTAATCTGAAAGCACATTTCCGGGGACACCATCGATCCCATGGATGCTGTGTTTTGCCTTAGTGAGGTGCAGTGCTCACTGTGTTTTTAGAGATGTTTGAGGGCATTGGGGGCTGGATAGATGAATAGATATGGGGGAGGGGAGGAGGAACTTGCACTGAACCTGTCAGCCAGTATATTAGCAATGTGTGACACATCAGTTTTGAACTAATTCTGAGCATATCTTCTGTTCATTCTCTTTTTTTCCTCCAGGTTTAAAACATAGCTAAAGAAGGCCTTAGGTTCCTAACTTTCTTTAAAAGAGGAATTTTGATTTGATGTTTTTTTTTGGGCGATTTTTTTTTCTCTCTAAAAATTGCTGTTTTGACCTTTCAAGGATTTTCTCTTATTTTGTTTATTTTCATCTCTTTTAGCAAGCTTTTGCTTTTAAGGCTGGGGCTCTGTCTTGTGGTAGCTTGCCTTTGTTTTGCTTGAGTCTTAGTTTTAGTTGGGCCTTCCACATCCATGGGGTTCTGGTTGTCCTGGTAGAGCTGGTTTGTAAGAAAGTGCATTGCATTAATTCAGAGGCGTAGGTGGTTTAAGGCTCAGGCCACTGAGTTTTCACCAGCCTGAAAGGTTTTTTTACCAGGGTTTGAAAGAAGTTTTTTTTGTGGTCTTTTTTGTTTCAGAGTTTTGGATGAGGATTTTTGGGGAGTTTGAGGGGACCTCTGATTGTTTTAGTGGGAGTATTATAAGAGGACCTCCAGCGAGATTAGTTTATGATCAGAAGTCACCAGTGGGGGATGGTGACTAGTTGTTCCAGTTGTTTTGGGTTTATTTTTGTTCCCTGATCTTTGGAATCTTTGGTTTTGGGTGGTAGTGTTGTGAGTCTATATCCCAGTAGTCTAAGGTATAGAGTGATGGTTAGTTAAGGGATGTTTTGTTCCCTCAATGTTTTTTGGAAGGCCATGTGTGGTTCCTCAGTGATGGTGAGGCCATGTGAGAGTGTGGCCTGGATGGCCTAGTCTCTTGCCTATGGTGCTTGCCAGTCCAGGATTGTGGCCCGGTATGTGCACAATTGCAGTCTCCTGAGTTGTGGGGTTTGCTTTATGAATATGGTTGTCCCCCCTCCTTTCTTGGTGTTGAGGTGTGTTGGGGCGATCATTATGATATGAGTATGGTCTTTTGTGTGGGGGAGCTCTGTTGGGGTGTGGGCAGGTTTCTGAACCAGGTTGAGGTGGTGCTGTCAGGAGATTGAGATCGGCTATCTGCGTGGGGATCTTGAGTGGAAGATCTCTGGTCTTGAGCAGGGTGCATTTTAGCAGCATTGACGTCCTTACTTTTTTCCTTTTTGGTACTTAGGGTGGTTTCAGCCTTAGTTAGCCTTTTCTAAGGGGGTGTAAGAGCCTTTAGGTAAAAGAAGCCCAGGGTGACAAAGAGCCTCTAGTGGTTGCGAGGAGCCTTGTCAGGATGTCATGAGGCTGACAACCAGGTCATCCCGTGCGAATGAACATTGAATTTCTTTGAATTAAGCATCTTGATCCCACTGGGAAAGACATTCAATTTTTCTAGGAATGGTTGATACTGCTCAAGGTCAGGTCATACCTGCCTCGGTCACACTGTTCATGGCTCCTCGGGGTACATAGAGGATAGCTCCGATGTGCTACCATGTACAGTCAAGTGAGGCAGCATCAGGTCGCTGACACCAGCATGGACAATGATTGTTGTTCAGACCGTTGAGCTTGCTGGTACCTTCATGACTGGCATGCTGATGGCAGCTTGGCGGATGGCAGCTTACTGTCCAGTCTGTCCTACCGGGCGGGTGTGTGCGTGACTGTGGCATCACCAATGACAAGTGTGTTACTGTGTGTCTGGTGGCTGGAAGTGCTGTGTGTTGTTAGGCCTTGTGTTGTAGACTGACTGTTGTCTCTGTGTGTGTTGGGGTCTGTGGTGTTGGTTTTGTGTTGTCTGTGTTTGGTAGTCTGCTGTTGTGGTGCATTTTGTTTTGCCTCCTGGTATGTTCTTATGTGTGTTATATGTTTTGTTCTCAGTTGTTCTTTAATTCTTTGTGTGGTATGTATTTGAAGTTGATTGTTGACCAGTATCTCCTTGTGTGTGTCTTGTGGTTGCTATGTTGTGATGGTCTCATGTGTGGTGGGCCATTATAGTTGCATCTCATAGATCTGTGTGTGTGGGAGAAAGGAGAGGATTGTCGTTTGTATATGTGTGTTTGTAGGAGGCTATCAATGCATTAGGTTCACCAGTTGGATTGGAGACACTACTAAGGGAATCTTGACATACTAGAAGTATTAGAGGAGAACTTTCAATATCTCCGGGAACATTGTTTTTAGGCTGAGAGGGTACTATTTTAGTATGTAATGCTGGTTCAGAGGAGGCTGGTAAAAATCTATTAATCAAGTGGCTTTACAAGGTGAGAATAGGATACTTGGGAATCAGTAGAAGAGGACTTTAGTATAGAGGATAGTACTTGGGGCTGTAAAGAGACATGGCTTTGAGGAGATCAGTGTAGAACATTACAGTTGCTGCATGTCTGGTCATGTACATAATGAAGGCAGCATTATACTCTATGATGGGCCTGATGAGGGCTAAGTACAGTGGTATGATGACCACTCTGGACCTTGTTGCCATGCCGTTGCATATAAGTTGAGCAACATAAAAAAGTTTTTCTTCCTACCTTGGACACAAGTAGGTCAAAGCCTAGGTTACCATCTACATGAGTTCCCAGATCCCTGACTAGTGAATACATTTTAAAGAGTGTTTTATTAATGATGTAATTATGCAGGGGTACCAGACTTCCCAAAAGGTGCTACAATGCATTTTTTGGTATTGAGTTTGAAGCCATTGCTTTGACACCAAGCATTTCTCTGTCTTAAACCTTCCTGAAGGGTCTTTTCCTCTTGGAGGAATTCAGTGACTGCTCCCAGTTTGCAATCATCCGTGACCTTTAAGGTTAAGATATCCTTCCAGGTGAAAGATAACTATAAAGTCTTCTATAGTTATGTCAGCAACTTCAAGAGCAGTACACAGCAATGTGCTGAACTAGTGGTTAATGGAACCACATTCACAGAGCCTGACGACAGATGCCCTAGAGGAGTGGGCCTAACACACTGCCTTGGAGGACTCCACTGGTGACTAGCCTCTTTGTGGAGGGGGCCTCACTGATTCTAACATCCTAGGTCCTCTCCTTGAGCCAGATAGCTATGCAGCATTTTAAAAAGGAGTTTATACCTAGTTCAGTAAGTTTGTTGACAATGCCTGAGTGGGGTATTATATCAAATGCCTTAGCAAGATCTTGGTAGGCAGTATACATCATTTTCCCCCTTATTTATTGCCTTAGTTTCCATTTCAAAGAAGTCTACCAGATTCAGTAAGCATAAACTTCCATCAACAAATCTAAACTGTGATGGATCAAGTGTCTGGAGATCTCCTATGTCCTTGTCAATAATTTTCATGATAATTCTTTCCATGGATTTGAAAATAAGACTAGTCAGACTAATGGGGCCGTAGTTTCCAGGATCTGTTTAAGGTCCTCCCTTATGAAAGGAGATGACCATCTCAGTCCTCCATTCATGTGACACAAAACCTGTTTTAAGACTCTAGTTAAATAATGACTCCAGAGGTCTTAATTTGTCATATTTTAGACTATTCAGGAGGCATCCAGGGATGTTGTCAGGGCCCTATGAGGCCATGTTTTTTGGCTTTAGTGAGTGAAGCCAGAACATGCTCCCTAATTATAGTTGGAGGGGTTATGTTTGAGGGTATTATTGGAGGAAAGGCTGGAGGTGAGAGGGGGTAAAGTTTGACTTGAATTTGTGTGCTAATGGGTTCACAATATCACCAGGCTCAGTGAATGTGGCACCATTGACCACCAGTTCAGCACATTGCTGTGTGCTACTCTTTGAAGGTTCTGGCATAGCTGTAAAAGGCCTTAAGGTTACCTTTCACCTAGGAAGTTATCTTAAACTCAAAGTTGAATTTGCTTGACTTAATTAGCCCTCTTAGTTACTTATTTATTTGATGAGCGAGGTTTTATCTTTATGGAAATTACCTGTCCTAATTTTTGCCATATTTTTTTTTCCCTTTGCTGTATATCCTGTTTAATTTGGGATGCCACCAGAGTGATTTTTTTCTGGGATTAGTTCTGAGCTTACTTCTGGTAGATACAGCAGCCTCTATTCAGCCATTCACATGGTTGTACTCAACTTATGAGATTAATTCAGCATAGACTGGTGAGTTAGTTTGGAGCGGCATTGAATTTTGACAAACCATGACTTAATAACGGGTAATTTGCACTGGAGTAGTTCCTAACTGTTAATGGTTTTAATAGGATTATGATCTGATTTTGATTTTAAAGGAGACAGATTTATGTTCAGACCTTGCAAGGAGGACCAGACATTGGGGTGGGGGGGGGGGGTGCAGCATTCTCCCATATTTGTGAACACAAAGTAGTCCAGTATGTTGGAGTCTGTAGTGGGCTTATATAGTATTTGGACAAGATTGTTTAAATTTACAAAGTCCAGGAATCTCTGTACCTGTAGATTTGAGGCTGTGCAAGATTCCCAGTCTATAGAGGGGTAATTAAAGTCTCCCATGAGCAGGGCATGAGGTTGCATGGTGTCTCCAGCAGGTTCAAGTATGCATTGTGAGCTTTTTGGGACATGGAGGGTGACCTCTAAATGGCTAGGGCTTGGTACAGGATTTTGTCTATAGTGATCTGCACATGGAGAGGCTCCAGCATGTCATCCTGTTTGAGCACCATAGAGGTATGCTTGTTACTGATGTATACTGAAACATCTCCCCCTTTAGCCCTTGTTTGTGCAGCTACAGGTTTAAAAGTGTGGAAGGCACTGAAACCTTGCACTGCTGGAGTACTCTCTGGCTCTTAAAAGCATGCCTTGGTAACTGCACAGATATCTATATTCTCAAGTGTGAGGAGGGATTTGAGGGAGTGTAGTTTTTTATTTAGGATTTTGACATTGAGTAGTAACACTTTGAGGTTCTTTTGAGTTGATTTTGCTATCTTGGTAGGTTTATCAATTTGGTATTACCTAAAAAAGGCACTATAGAGGTGGATAAAGTTTTAGCCAGTATTCAAAAGCCTAGAGGAGAAAGGTGGAGGTCATCCTTGACAAAATATTGTGGTCTGTGAACCATGTCCTCCCACCTTAAAATCACAATAGAAAGACAGCCAGTTGTTGAAATCAGTCTTATACAATTACTGTATGCAATCCTTGTTTTATTTTTTATTTTTTAAGGCTGCATAAGGAACTCAATACTTTTTTTGTTAAAGCTTTCATATGGGGTTATTTGGACAAAGAGATGTTTGAATTGGTTTACTATCAAAATGCTGAAACACAGTCCTGTGAGTGATTGGTTCAATGAAAAATAATGTAGAAATTCAGCAAATATCGAACTTACAATGTCGACTTCTGGTTTTTCAAATTCTGAATTCATTGTAATTTGAAAAAACAGAAGGTGACATCACACCCTCACTCAGCATGTGTGTTACCATAGTAACCACATCCTAACAGCAAATTTGAAACAGTTTTGCAAGGGGGCTCCACCCCTTGAACCTCCTGTGTGGGGGCTGTGCCTCCACACTCCCTGCTTATTATATATAGCAACTTTGAGATTGCAATACAATGAGGAAAAGGGTAAATTTCCCGATCCTGATTTTAGTGAGATCTTCACTCAGATTGTTGAACCTATATTACCAAATGGACACTAACATTTACTAATATAGCTGTGACAAATTGGCATTATGAAACTTTGAAAACAAGCATTCAAGTTTTCAAGTTTGTGTAACTGCCATTCTGTGTTTTGATAGTAAACCATTACATTGTATGTATATGTGTGTTTATATATATGTATATATATATATATATATATATATATATATATATATATATATTTTCACTGACAACTATATTATTAGCAATAAAATGGAATATTCCCCTTCCCCACCCCCCCGACCCCCTGGTTGTATTATATAGTTAGAATATATATATAGTATTCTATATTTCTTACTCTATTCTTACATTCTTATATAATATTGCTATAATAAAGAAAATTAAGTAAGTGGGGAAAGCACCCCGGGGTGGGGGCTCCCATGGGGCTCTCTCATACCTCCTAACTATATATATATACTCCAGGTCCACTGCAGTGGGGAAGGTGCATATTCCATGTTACTTTTGTTATAAATATATTTGTCTTTCACAGTGAAAGTGAAATGAATGAAAATGAAATTCCAGTGAAATCAGTGTCAGTGATGAAAAGAAAAAGTGAAGTGAAAGTGAAGTGAATTGATATATATATATATATATATATATATATATATATATATATATATATATATATATATATAATATATATATATATATATATATATATATATATATATATATATATATGTCTATATTTTTTTTCAGATTTTTTGTCTTGTCCTTTTTTTGTCTCATATTTTTTCAAATCACTGGAAACTCAATGAGGATTGAAGTTCAAAAATAGTGTCAGACATTTCAGTTTCAGACTTCAGACAATTCAGAAAATATAATGCAAAACCTGTTATTCTATCAACTGTCTAAGTTTGTAAGAACAATATTTAAAACTTTATATATATGAATAATCATTTTTATTAATTAAAGTATTTCTTTGAACATAAAGAATAATTTGTTCCAGAACTCAATTTTCCTTACACATTTCTTTAAGATTCTTATAAGTTCTTATCTATTATTTCTTTGCAGGATTTTCTAATTGTTATTCCTACATAGGTCAAGCCCTGCATTTCCTGAGCTATTACAAGTTCTCAGCTGATTATAGTATGTGGGTCATTGTTCCAGAGTAAGAATTTTGTCTAATATTGATAAAAGTCCATGTCATAAATTTCCTCAAAGTTCTTTATTATTGTTTGTATCTCTGTAAAAGAACTTAATGGATTGGTTATGGTAAGCATTATATCATCCACAAAGTGCATTATTTTGGACTTTTAGAGTTCTGTTCCTTTTAACTCATAAATCTTATTATTTCCTCTAATGCTAACAGCTGAAAGTTTTATTGCTAAAAGCAAAGAGCAGAGGAGACATCAGGCATCACTGTTTGTGCCTTTCTTCACATCTATTGCTTCTGATGAAAATCAGCCTAATTTCACATCAGTTTTATTATCTTTGTAACTAGTTTTTATTAAGATAGCAAATTTAATGCAAAACACATGTGTTTCTAATACACTACTAAATCAATATTTTCACCTTATTCAGTCAAATGCTTTTATCTATCTCCAGGCTATTTAAATATCTGTAAGAATGAGTAGTTCTTTAATATTATCCTGGGTTTGTCTTTTAAGACCAAATCTGGTTTGGTTGTTATTAATTAGAAAGGGTATAATTTGTTTGATCCTATTTGCATACATGGAAAGAAAAACTTTGTAATTTATATTTAATAGAGAAACTGGTCCATGTAAAGAGTGTTTTTTATGATCTTTATTTTCTTTTAACATTGGAATAGTCAAGGGGTATTTCTAAGAAGGGTCATCATCATCTTCTTTTGGCTGTTCCCGTTAGGGGTCTCCACAGCAGATCATCTATTTCCACTTCTTCCTGTCCTCTGCATCTTGCTCTGCCACACCAACCACCTGCATGTCCTCTCTCACTGCATCCATAATCCTTATCTTAGGCCTTCCTCTTTTCCTGTTACCTGGTAGATTCATCCTTAGCATCTTTTTTCCAATATACTCAACATCCCTCCTCAGCACATGTCCAAACCAATGTAATCTTGCATCTCTGGCTTTGTCTTCAAACCTTCCAACCTGGGCTGACCCTCTAATATACTTATTCCTAATCCTGTCCACCCTTGTCACACCCAGTGCAAATCTTAACATCTTTAACTCTGCCACCTCCAGCTCATACTCCTGCCTTTTTGTCAGTGCCACTGTCTCCAACCCATATAACATAGCTGGTATCACTACCCTCTTGTAGACCTTTCCTTTCACTCTTACTGGTACTTGTCTATCACAAATCACTCCTGACACTCTTCTCCACCCACTCCATCCTGCCTGTACTCTCTTCTTCACCTCTCTTCCTCACTCACCATTACTCTGAACTATTGATCCCAAGTATTTAAACTCATCCACCTTTGCCACCTCTACTCCTTGCATCCTCACCATTCCTCTATCCTCCCTCTCCTTCACACCCATATATTCTGTCTTAGTCCTGCTGACCTTCATTCCTCTTCTCTCTAGAGCATATCTCCACTCTCCAGGGTCTCCTCCACCTGTTCCCTACTCTCACTACAGATAACAATGTCATCTGCAAACATCACAGTCCACGGGGACTCTTGTCTGATCTTGTTTGTCAACCTGTCCATCACCATTGCAAATAATTTGTATGTCTAGTAAAAATTTTAATGAAAGTATATCACTTATTTAGGAAGGAGTTTGAAAATGTAAGGTAAAATTCCATCTATATTTTAGTTCGGCTGAATGTAACTGAATGTAGTTTGCTGTGAATTATTGATAATTCCTTGTCCTATTACTTTATTTTATTTTTAGTACAGGCTAATGATTTTCCAGAAATATAGGCCATAAATACATCCCAAATCATAATCTCTTAGTCATAATTGTTATTTATCATCATGAAGTTTTCAGGCTCTTTAAGCACCATTTTTTATTAATTTTTTGGACTAACAGATAAGATGGAATTCTGATAATAATGGCTGTTTTCTTAAAATAAGATAGGAGTTTTAAAATTAAGACAGTACGATCAGAGGAAGGATATGATATTATTTTAAAAGTTAATTATTTTAGATGTTAAGTCATTTGAAATCAACATTTTGTCAATTCTAGATTGAGTGCCAAATGCAAAGGAATAGTGAGAGAAATCTTCATTGCTTAATGAGCATGTATATTTGTATTTAATATTTTTAGCCAGTTTATTAATCTTTGGCTATTGCTGTCAGTCTTGGTTCCCTATCTGCACTAGATTCTGATTTATCAAAAACACAATTGTAATCTCCTCTTATGATTAAACTACCTTTTGGATTAAGATTATATCTAAATTGTGTTTGCTATTCTAACACCCATACCATGAAATCAATATATATTTACTACTGTCTAAAGTATGTTGCTATATTTAAGATCACCACGGATAACATGCAGTCTTGATCATTATCTTCATAGATAATGTAGGAAATTAATGATTTTTTTCCATAGGATCATAACTCCTCTCCATTTACTTTTATAAGTCAATTGGATCATATACCATACATTATATAGGTATAGAACATCCTCTGTGACCACAACACCAATCTACAGGAACTGAAATCACTCCGTATTAAACGCAATACCATTTGCTAAATCATCTAAAACTATCCAACAATAAACTGATAAGCTTACACCACCACTAGTGAACAAGCACAGAGATATTTGGACCTTGTCAATATACATACCCTGGAATAATTAGTCAGCATACCCACTATGGGGACAACATATTGGATCTTGTCCTCAATAATATGGGGGCATTTTGTGATATCCCTTGCCTATCTTCATCACTGGTTAGGTCTTACCATAAAGCCATCTCCTTTGAAATAAAACTGAAACCAGGGGACCCCTTCCACCTAATGTACCTTTAGAAAATTCTCTAAGACAAACTATCTACTTCTAAGTGATACATTAGCAAGCTTCAAATCCCCTCTAAACCCAGATAACTCCAGTGAATATGCAGAACTGTACACCACCACCACACTAAACCAACATGTAAACATCTGCATAGATGCAGCTGTACTTTGTAAGAATGTACCCAGGGCAACACCTTATACAACCTCCATGATGGAACCATAATACCAACAAGCTTTACAATAAAAGGAAGAACATTTTGACTGAAAGTACAAATAATAATTTTCAGAATGACAGAGTCCCATTAATGAAATAAACAATCAACTCGGGAGCTTAATTAAACCCACCAAAGCTAAGTCTGAGGCTAAAATAGCCACCCAAGCCAAAGACAATCATAAGACCTTATTTAATTATGTACATACATACATAAAAATATGTCAAGCATGGGCATTAATGCCCTTCTAGCTTGCCAATATACCAAAACAATTATTCCCATAATAAGTGCCCAGGTTGTTCTTAAAAATATCTAAACTAGTACTTGCTTTAATGTAATTTGGTAGTCTGTTCCAAGTATTAGCTACTCTGTCACAGAACCAATTAGTACACTTCTCATTCCTATAGAATCTTCTACATAGGTTGTCTGATGATTCTCTACTACTTTTTTGATAATCCCCAAATCTCCCAGAGGTCGTTGTCTCTAAATGCTCTATATACATGAATCAGATTTACTTTTAGATATTTGTAAGAGAAACTGTACATGTTCAGATATTTTAGTCTTTCATAATAACCTGGTACATCTTCACTGTATTCTTTCCAGCTTACTCATGTTTGTTTTCTTATAGGGTTTCCATATTGTAATTCTATACTCAAGTTTGGTTCTAATGTAACTAACAAACAATGACTTCATCATTTTTGATTCCCTAGATTTTATAAATCTTGTTATACAATCTATAGTTATATAACTATCATTAACCAATTAGCTGATATGATTAGAAAAGCTCATAGCTGAATCTACCCATATACCCAGGTCCTTGAATGTCTATAGTTTCAATCACTATGTACTGTATTAAATACTAACCTTTCAATTTATGTCTCCCAAATCACATATGCTTAGTTTTTGATGTATTTATCAGCATATTATTCTTCTGTGCCCAAATGGTCAATTTAGTCAAGTTATTTTGCAGACATGCCTTATTTGTAATACATGTAATCAGTTTACCCAGTTTCAGGTAATCTATATATAAACTATAGAACACCTCAGGTAAAAAAGTTAGGTCTGAAAGAAACAGTCTAAACAAGTAAGGGCCTAGGACAGAGCCCTGTGGGACACCCTAACTGTAACCAAGGACTTCACCCGTCCAGTTGCTATATGATACTTGCCATGTCCTATTTGTAAGCCATGCAGCTATCCATCTTATCAAGAGTACATCGATACCGACTTGTACTAATTTATTGATTAGTGTGACCCTGTCAAATGTTGAATTTAAATCTATATGAATTAGATCACAGTACAATTTTTCATTGATAGCTGTTATTATATAGTTACAGAACTTCATGTTACATGTGGTAATATATCTATTTTCAACATATGCATGCTGATATATGGTTTCAAGTCCCACCTTATCCATTTCTGGCAATAACTTATCCGATATTACCTTCTCCATTATTTTTCCACAACCTGAAGGTAGACTTAAGGGTCTATATGACTCTGGGTTTGTCCTACTCCCCTTTTCCTTAAAGACATGTTTAATAAGTGCATGTCTCCAATCTTGAGGAATCTCCCATATTTATATGACCTGGTGAATAATAGATATAATGGTACAGTAAGTGTTCTCAGGTCATTGTTACTAATTTGTTTGGATCGAGTTTGCACAGTTCTTTTTCAATATAATCTAATTTGATTCCAGTATCTGGGGTTACCTGGATGTCACTAGGACAACTTATCACCCCTTTTGTGGAGCCAAACTGTTTTGCATGAGATTTTGTAAACATATCTATAACCTGTTGTGTCTGAGGATACATTTTAGAATCTGCACATAGTTTATCAATTTGTGTGTCTTTACTCCTTCCACATCTTATGCATCTATAAAAAGGTTTCCTATTATGCTCAATATCTTTATTTACATTTTCTTCCAAATTTTCTTGATCTTGTCTCACACTATGCTTAATCTGTTTGCCCAGCTTATTTCAATTTTCAAAATTGTAGTTCAACCTCTCCTCCATTTCTTATATCTTTTGCCTCTCAACTTAATCAGATATCTTGTTCTTATGAAAATATATCCCCCGATATATTTCACCCCCACCAGGGGCAACAATATCTTAGGCCTAATCGTTACCAACATGAGTGACCGGTGTTCCACACCTGAAGTCCTCGTTGGTTTGATCTGACCATAAGCTAATCACCATTGATATCCACATCCTGTCCCCACCCCCCATTAAGGAAACCACTGTAAAAAATTTCTCCAAAGCCACCTTCATGCTTCTTAAGACAGAAGTGGTGAACTTTATGACACCCATGCAGATGGACAATACAGTTACAACTGCTGAATCCTACACAAATGCACTCTATAAGCACTTACACGAGTGCATGGATCGTGCTATCCCAAACAGAACCAAGAGGCTATCCTCCAAAAAAAGGAAGCCAATCTGGTGGTCCCCTGCCATAAACAAACTATACAACAGAAGGAAGAAACTGTTGCAAAAGAGAGTAAAATCCCATGAGTGGGCCTCAGTAAAAAGCTGAGATCCCTTATAAGATCCTCCAAAGCTAGCTACGAAAACGCCACTAATTCTAAGGACAATCACAAAACATCTATAGCTATGTCAAGAATCTCTATGGCAACACCCAGATCTGCTCTGAGTTACAGCACAAAGGCACAAAAATTACAGAACCAACTGATATTGCCAACATCCTGGCAGATAGGTTCAGTGCTAACTTTACCCCCCCCACCCCCTAAAGGGCCCATATCTATACAGGAAGAATGCAGAGTCTCTGTAATCACAGCTATGCAGGTGAAAGCTGCACTCTCTAAAGCCAAAAGGGGACCTGACAACATCCCAGGCTGCGTTTTACACGAACTTCAGAATGAACTGGCTCCCCACTTAAGCACCATGTTCAATAATAGCCTCGCATCAGGCTTTGTGCCCACTGAATGGTGCACAGCAACAGTTATTCCACTCCAGAAAGGGGGAATCACCACTGATCCTGGGAACTATCAACCTATTAGCCTGACGAGCCTGGTCTGCAAGGCCATGGAACGTATCATTATGGAACTCATAAACAAATACATTGGTAACCTCCAAACTCTGGATCCCACTCAGTTCAGGTTTGTGAAAGGCAGATCATGCCTCCTGAACATGATTGACTTCTTTGAGGCAGTCACCAAAGCCATAGATGAGGGTAAGGTGGTTCACACAGCCTATCTTGACCTCGCCAAGGCTTTCAACACCATCCCCCATTCTGGAATTATAGCTAAACTCACTAAACTAGGTATAAATCCCTACATCAAAAGATGGGTTGCCAACTGACAGAACCCACACTGTAAAAGTTGCGGACTCCAAATCTGACCTCAAAGCAGTGACAAGTGGAGTACCACAGGGTTCCGTCCTGGGACCTCTCCTGATTGGTATCTACTTCTCTGAAGTACAGGCTAACACAGAAGGCCTCTGGCTAACGAAGTTCACAGTTGATTGCAAACTAGGAGCTATAGTCAAGTCCCCAAATGATGTGGCCATCCTATAGAAGAGCCTTGCTGAGACAGATGCCTGGTGTTAGAGCCATGGCCTCAAGCTCAATGCCAAAAGTGCAGTGTCATCCCTTTGGTAAAAACTCTACCCATGGACTACCACATATGCAGCAATCTACTTAACACCGAATGTGTGATAAGAGACCTTGGAACCCAGGTGGAAAGTAGTCTCTCCTTTGATAGTCACATCGCCACAGTAGTCAGGAAGTCCTTCTTCATGGCACACCTCATCATAAAAGGGTTTTCATTCAGGAAAAAAGAGGTCATTGTTCCCCTCTACTCGACACTCATTAGACCCATTATAGAGTACAACGCCCCTTTTGGAATGTACCTCACAAGACATCTGCAGCAGCTGGAAAGGCAACAGAAGTACCTCACAAAGAGGATTACTGGCCTCAAACAAATGCCCTACACTGACTGCCTCAAGAACTTCCAGCTTTACTCTGTAGCATATTACCTACTCTGAGGTGATCTCTGCCTAACATATAAAGCTATGTCAAACCCAGAGCTGTTGTACATGCTAAAGAAATCCCAATCCCTCCGAGCTACACACTGTAGGGACCTAAACCTTGTCACCACAATAAACAGGGCATGCTGGAGGGATAGATTTCTTTCCCAGAGACTTCCCTTACTCTGGAACAGGCTACCCATCTATGTCAAGCAAAGTTCTTCATTAGCACTCCAAGAAAAATCTTGATGAGTGGATGGGAAATAGGAAATACACTGCGGGGATCACTTATGTGTCTCTGCTCAACAGTGGCACAGGAAAATATCTTTCTTGGGTGGCATAAGCCAGGGAACCTTGTTGGCTAGGCTTACGTAGGCCCTTGGGCCGATAGCCTAGTACCTACCTATGAACCTACGAACTGATGTTGTATGTCTAGAGCCTGATGTTAAACATTTTTTTTTATTTTTTGCTCTCAAACAATGTCTTTTTCAAAACTTTCCACATTCCATCTGCACTTTTTCCACTGAACACCTCACTCAAGTTAGTTTTACATAGTGACTATTTTGTTTCCATATAATCTGTAATTAACCTGTGCATTGGTTTAGATTTCAGTTTTGCAGAATTATCTAGCAACAAATTAACCTTTATAACCCCATGATCACTGCATATCAACGGCGGTAAAACTTGACTTGAAGTAACAGTAATTTCTTTTAGGAGCACAATGTCTAGTATGTTCCGTCCCCTGGTAGTTTTTTTTTTGTTTTTTACAATCTGAAGCAATTGTTGCTCCTGAATATACATTTTGAATAATTTCTTTACCAACGTTGTTGAATCAATATTATTCCAGTCTGCTTCTGTTAAGTCCCCAGCTAATATTATTCTTCCCTCCTGTGTTTCATGTAAGAAATGTATGAATTCCTGCACTTGACTTTGGTGGTCTGTACACTCCAACAATTGTTATATGTTCCAGGGTTGTCTTTATCATCACAATTATGCAGTTTATAGCATTGGTGTTATCTTTGGACATGTAATAATCACAGGTCTCATAACTATCTTTAATCCCTATCACAACACCTGCACCTGATTTTATATTTGTTATGCTCATAATCTCAGGCGCACAACAAAGCAATGCTCAGCACTGATTATGAATGATGTTCTCTACACTGAGGCTGGTGCTATAGCAAGCCTATTTGCCAATAAATTCAGTTAAAACTTTAGTCTTCACTCCCCTCCATCTATCCTACAAGATATATATGGAACTGACTTGCCTCCAGCTATCACATAAGACCAAGTCTGAAAAATGCTATTAAAAATTATACATTGATGGGTTCTCATACTATCTCTAGATGCATTTTAAATAGCATAAACCATGATTTAGCCAACTCCCTCACGACAATGTTCAGTCTTGGCCTCCATACAGGTTTTGTAGCAAGTGAATGGGGAACAGCTACAGTCATTCCCCTGCATAAGGGAAGACCTTCCACAACTCCAGGTAATAACAGATCCATAAGGCTGATCAACCTGATATGCAAAACCATGAGAAGACTTATCATGGAACTAATCAGTAAGGGAATTTCCAAACATTGGACCAGTCTCAGTTTGGATTTGGCAGGTAATGCTTACTCAACCTGGTGGACTGAAAAAGTCACCAAAGCAATGGATGAGGTTAAAAAGGTACATTGATCTTATCTTGACCTGGCCAAAGCTTTGGAAACAATCCCTCACTCAGGCATTGTAGAATTGTTGAAAAACTGGGAATAAACTCCCTACATCTCCTGCTGGATTACCAACTAGCCAACAGGACACAGGAAATCAATATAGGAGGAAGTTACCTCCACAAGGAAGCCAGTCACCAGTGGAGTCCCCAAGGGTTTGGTACTGGGATCTCTCCTGTTTGGCTTCTACTTTTCTGAAGTAAAAAGCTAATACCAAAGGGTTTTGGTTGACTAGGTTTGCAGATAACTGCAAACTAGGAGCAATCATTAAAACCCCAAATGGCTTAGCCATCTTGCAAGAAGGTTTGTCCAAAACAAATAACTGGTGCCAGAATAATGGACTGAAACTAAATGTCAAAAATGCATTATTGTATCCTTTGGGAATTCATCTACCCTGGGGAACTACCACATTGACAATATGCCCCAAGAGTTGACTCAGTTGTTTGAGATATGGGAACTTATTGGGCAGTGACATAGCATTTGACCAACATGTGTCCACTGTCCTAAGACAGTCCTTTTATACTGTGCATCTTCAAAACAAAGGTATTTCATTTAGATCTAGAGATGTCATTGTCGTCTTTACTCAGCCCTCATTAGGCCAGCCTTTGAGTATAGTGCTCACTTTGACATGGGTCTGTCGAAACACATGCAACAGCTGGAACTCTTAGAGAGATACCTTACTAAGGGGATACAAGGCCTAAACCATAAGTCCTACATAGAACTACTCCAAGCTCTGTCAGTATACCCAGTATCTTACATACCGCTAAGCAGCAACCTGTGCCTTGCATAGAATGCACCCTCTGACCCAGTACTGATGGACCTACTGCATGTTAACAATTAAAATGGCATAAGAAATACTTGGTTCAGGGATCTAAACCTCTTTTGCAACAGCAACAGAATGGTTTGGAGGGACCGGCATATCTCATAGAGTATACCACTGCTCTGGAACAGACATCTCATCCATGTGAAATAAAACTCGTTCATATTCAATTGCAACTTGGATGTATGGATAGGTAATTGAACATTTACCCCAGAACTGCCCATGTAGTACTAATGGACACAAGGATCTCCCTAATGCTTTATCTCCTCAAATTATCTCTGTTATGGTCGCAGTTATTCTCAGTAGGGGATAATATGTAATTATTGACCATGGTATGGGTAAGGACAATCTATCACCAAACAAGATAGAACAATTTAGGCACCAAAAAAGGAAAGTGAATAGGCTTAAAATGGCATGCAAGGAAAGATACCATAGCCTAGTACTTATCTATATAAATTTGGGATTCATTTGTCTCTAGGCAAATGCATATATGTGTTTCCTGGAGAAATATAATTTGTAGTTGTTTAATCTTAAGGCATTTTAATAGACATTCACTTTTTTACTCTTATTTATACCATTACTATTATGAGACATGAGCATTAAACACATTTTAGTCTATATAGTGAAATCCAAGTATTGATGTTAATTTTTTGATTGGTAAAATTTAAGGAAAGTTCTGCATATCCTGGGAAACAGTAGCCAGCTGATTAAGTTTAGAATCTTTGATCTCCTAAAAGATGTCACTGGAAAACTTGAATGGTTGTAGACATGTACATCCATTACAAGTTAGAACAAGGATTATAAAAACTTAAAGACAGATACTTATCTCAGGAACTATAAGATTCCTGGCGTAGTTAGGAATACCTAATGAAACCATATGTTCCTGCCTCCTTCTTTCCCCTAAAGCTAGAGGGAAATAAATAACCCTTTATGAGAGCTCTGCATTATGTGCTGAAACTAAATTATGATAATGAATTTAATATGTGAACTCCAAGAAAAGATCTATAGAAAATGGCATTGCATTATAACCTATGAAGAGTAAAATAATTTAAAACATAATGCACAAGGTAGGTAATATAACTAAAAGACATTAAATAATAATCTAAACATCAATAGATCATATGACCAACAAGATGGAATCAAAGTGTAGTATATCTAATTTATTATATAATCACAACTTTAATTTCTTAAGTCTATTTGAGAAAATAGAGATGATTATCTACAAGTATATCTCAGGTTAATATGTCTATATTTTCTGTTACTATAGTTTGAATTCCTTAATCTCTCATTTTGAGTATATACAAATATATAAAGAGTACATTAAACATTCTAATGACAGTGACATAGGATTAAATTATTCAGAATTACATAGAGAATTTTACTGATGTAATGTCAATAATTTAAACCATCAAATGATAGACAAAAATTCATTAACATAATGACATAGTAACAATAAATTTTCATCATTTCTACTTGATATTTCTGTATGCAGTTCTACATTTAGCTGTAGATTTCTGTGCACATTTTTCTGTATCATATGTATATAATCTGAAATAGTTTGAATATCAATAAGGGATATTGTTACCTCTTTCCCCTTTTATTTAATATGAACAGCCACTGTGATGAACAGCTGCAAGATTTTTTTTATTCACTTTAGCAGGCCACAGACTAGAGTGATAAATAAAGGAGTAATTTAAAATTGCATTTAGAACATTTGTTGAAAGTGACTTGTTCTTTATGCTTAGATGCATTAAACGTACTTAATGTAGAAGTAAAATCTGTACTCTAAAAGATAAACATTGATGAAAACTGTATGAGGAATGCAAACTAACAAAATTATTGTAAAAAATAGTTTTTTATATAAGTTCATGCATGCTATTCCCTTACATTTAAATATTAAACTTGGTTCTGTTTTAATATTAGCTAAACGAGATTCAGACTTTCATACAATAGGCAGAGAAATCATAAGATTCCTCATATAATATTCACCAATGTTTATCTTTTGCACTATATATTTATTTGTCCACTGAATATTTCTAATGGATTTGAGTGCAAAGACTATGTGCAGATTGCATTCAGCTGCATATAAAAAATGTTCCCAGCTTTTTGTAACAGTTTAATCTATTATAGACTTTGTAACAATTAAACAATAAAATAGACCAAAAGAGGTCTATAGGGTATACTGTTTTATTAGCTCTGCTTGCCTCAGTCAGTTCCCAAATATGTACATTTAATTTTGTTCAAGTTTAACATAAAACATGTTCACATTACACATTTGGACAACAAATCTGAGATGGACTGGAATTTTAGCTAGATTACATAAGGCTGCCACAGAAAAAACTAAACAAAAGCAAAACAAAACAGAGAAATCAGACTCCCTCCTACTTTGTTGAATCTATCTGCAAAAAGACACACCTATAACACAACACAATTCTGACCAGAAACATCTGCAGGGACTAAGGCATCATAGTGAGTGCTCATCTCATGGGCCCCTGCACACAAGCCACAGCTGAGGCATCACTGTTAAGAGTTCCTTACACTGTCTTTCATCAATAAATCCATTGAGACAAAAGCATATTGTGGCACGATGTTTTATTCTTCAGGACAGTATTGACAGCTACTTAGATTACAGAAAGGCAAATGTGAATCTAATCAAAGTAGATCACAAATACTAACTTTATACAGTACAAATCAGAGGACTCTCAACTAACTTTACATCCTACAGTTGTCACCTTAAACTCTTACCTCGCAGAACGTTCTTAATACTGTGCAAGTTTCTCATGATCTCATGTGCAGTAATTTTGCCTTTACCCAAACAATACTGCATTCATTACAGAACTTGTAATAAGAGCAAGGACAACACACATTGGCATATTTTCCATGTTTCTAACTACTTCTCCTATGCATATAATGTTCCATAATATTTCTTTGTCTATATCAAAACAGAGCTATGTCTCCCATCTACACTTGCAAGATGCTGCTGATTATTTTGTCTTTAGAAAGAAGTTCTTACAGAACATAAACATATTTTCAGGTCCTGCCTGCCTAGGAATAATTCTGAAATACAGAAATCTATTTTGACAATTGTAATGTCTTCTGGCACTAGTATTTTTAAATTAACTAACAATCACCAGCAGATCTATGTGAGAGAGGGACAGTTTGATATCGCAAACTCGGGGTGGGAATTTCAAGATTACATTTCTAACAAATGGCTTTTATCTAAAGCTCCTTTCCCCCTTACTGTATATTGCATTTCCAAACAACAGCTTTTATTTCAAACTCATTTCCCCTTACTGTACATCTAAACATCTAAATGTCAGCAATTATGACTTCCATCTCTTTGAATCTAAAAAAGTAAAACTAGGGTCTCTATTCTTAGCTATCACTTAGTCTATTTATTACATATAAAAATAAGAACAAATAGAAACTGTGTTCATTAGAGTTGCATTAGCTTAATAATAAATGCATTCAAATTACAAAAAAGACTCCACCACTTGTCATGTACATTAGCTAACAACAAATCAAATGTGCATGTAGAACAGTTAATTTAAGGTGCTAGAATTTGGGCAGGTTAATAAATTTAAAACTATATGATTTTAAGAAGGATCCTTAATTTTAAATACGATCAGCAAGGGATGACCCTTCATTTTAAATACAATAGACAATGAAGTATTATTTTTTTAAAGCAAATGTATTATTACACATCTATCACCAAATCTTGAATACATAAATAGAGAGGGACCTACCTTATACTTCATTCAGAAAACCTATTAAGTGTATAATACTTCTTTAGGGAATTTTTCCAGCTGCGTGTCAGAAGCAGTTACTCCATTGTACTAGGGAAATTTTAGTACAAGTAAAACTAAAAAAAAAAAAAAAAAAAAAAACTTCTTGCTTATTTTTTTCTCTTCCTTTGTTGGAAAATGGTGGAGACTATGTGGATTTTTATATCTTTGCAGTAACGTCTATCCAAACAGTTTTGTCTGAAGTTCTTTTCTGATTAGATGAAAATAAGGTCCATTTCTTCAGAAATTGTTGCAATGTTATTATTTCTTACACAGGATATAGCTTCATCTGAGTTGTTGAATATTGCTGGGCCATTTCAGAGAAATATTTTACTTTGGATAGATACAATAAGTTATTTTGTTTTAGAAGAAGTTTTTTTTTTAAAGGCAAGCATTCTTATTTTATTTTCTGTAATCGATGAACAAACACAGAAACCAAAAACCAATAAAACCTTGAGAGGCCAAGATGTAATATTTTTGTTGCATTTACTTCCTTCCTGGTTGTTTCTAATAATTAAATATTTTAATACTCTCCCCTTATTTCTTTTGCTTCTCATTTAGGCTTAATTTATTTGCTATTTTCAGTAGTGGTTTCTCTCCTCCTCTTTATGATGTGGTCTATTTTTTTCTCTAATTTGCCCTGGCTTAGGGCTTTCCCCTTTTGTAGCCATTCTACTCAGTTTATGCCTTTCCAAAGGGCAGTCAGCATCTTCTCTGGGCCTTCAGGCTCTTTATGTTTGACTGTGCTTCCATTGCCCTTGCTCCTCCTCAAGCCTTCCCTCATGTCTTCTTCCATATCTTTCTCCTCTCTCTTCATTCTCCCGTTTTATAACTGTCCCTACTTCTTTAGTTTCATCCTCTAAATATGTTAAATTTATATTACTGCTTATATTAAATGGCTTTTCAAGTACATACCTATTTTCCCACTAGAATTATACAGTAGTTAATTAACCCCCAGGCCCTGCAGGAGTCATATCCATCTGCTTTATGTTAGATGCAGTTTACCCTTAACTTGTAATGTCCTGTTATTATATATTTGTTCTTTTGTGACTCCTATTCATCTGGTACTGCTGTATAAGAATTTCTTAACTTTCATAATTCTTGATTCTACTTTCCCTCCTTGTGCTGACTGCTTACCCTGCTAGTTTGGATGTTGTTCAAGTATTCCCCTCACTCAGGCTCTAAATCTGCCTCTTTGGCTCTCATTCTCTGCTTCTTAGGCCACTCCCCCTTCCTTGAGTTCATCCTTCCACAAATCAGCTTTCTCTAAGGGAAGCAGAGTGCAATGATCATTGCTACAATCTCCACCTCTCTCCAACTTCTTAAAGATTATTGTTGGTCCCTTATCAAATCATTTACATCATGCTTCTGTCTTAACAAGGTCTTTATTCTTGTATTTGACAGGAAAACCATAGATTCTATAACCCGTGCCATCAGTTTTTCTTCTACTTCCATTTTCAAAATCTTAAACGCTCTGTCAATCAGTCTGTCGCTTGTTCCTTATTTTATCTGGTATGCCCACTACTGCTGCTATGACTCTTTTTCGTAGCTTCTCTTACCAGCTCATCTTTTTTTTTTAAAACAACTTTGTTGAATTTTAAATATGAACATATTACAGATATAATTATAACATAGATTTAACCTTGATTAAAAAAACATATATACATATTGAACACAACTAAAGTATTTACAAAGACATCTGTTTAAGTTTTCCAGAACATAAGATAAAATCCCATTTCAAGTTGTTATACATTTTTTAATAATTCTTGCATGTTAGCCCACATATTATAAGAATAATTTTTCCTAGATGTTCTTGACTTGATAGACCAAAGTTCCATGTGACAAACTTCTTTAATAGTATTTTTAAACTCATTGAATGTTTGAGGAGAGTCAGAGATCCAGTCTCTTGTAATGATTTTCCTGGCCATTGAAAGAATTGACCGTAACAAAGGGAGTTTAATTTTTTTAATGTTACTATAAATTGGCGTGTTAAAGAGGACCATAGATTTTGTTAAGTGAAAATTGTCAGTAAACATGGCTTGCAGAAACGTATTTACATTTTCCCAATAATTTTTCAGTTTCTTGCAGTCAAAGAACATATGTGCCCAATCAGCATTGTTTTCTATTTTACATCTTTTGCATAGATTTTCTTTTTTAGTAATCTTATTCATAATAAATGGAGTATAAAATGCCCTGTAAATAAATTTCCATGTGTATAATTTCCTTCTTAGTGAGGAAGTTGTTCTGCTAGCTGATACCAGAATATTACTTTTATCTTGTTCAACAAGTGGTTCATCATTAATAGATGTATAATAATTCCACAAATAGTCAGAGCTTTTGTGTTTCATCTCTAATTATATTATATATATGTGATAGTTTATTTTTGAAAGTAGTTTTATGTTGTATATTTAAAACTAGATAGTTTAACAATAATGGAACAGATTCTTTATTTGAGGGATTAATTAGATCAAGTTTGTTTAAAAGAAATTGCCTGTATGTTTGTAGTTATAGCCACAGATTATCTTCTAATTCGAATTATTGGGTTAAGCTATCAATTGATTTAATTTCATTATTTAACAACAACTGAAACCAATATATCAATCCTTTTTCTTTGAATAATGTCACTTTAATGGAATCAAAAGCAGAAATGATTCCTTGTATAAGGCTATTGGGTTTATGAGAAAAAACATTCTTTGTATATAGGAAATTTATATATGAATTTCCTAAAACTAATTATAATAGTTGATATATAGCTAGTAGAATACTTTGGTTTTATCTGAGATGAAAAAAGATTTTTCAATATCCAAATAAAGGGATTATTTAAAATATTTTAGGGCAATTCTAGGTTTGTTAGGAAACCAAAAAAATCTTAAAAATCAATGAATTAACTTTTTTAGCTACTAATTTTGTGGGAAGTAAAGAAATTGGTTGTATGATATATAATATTTTTGGTAGAATAATCATTTTAATTATTGTTAGTCTTTCTTCCATTGTAAAGAAGGTCTTTTATATAAATATTTTATTAAGTTTATGAAGTTATCAGAGAAATTTAGACTATTAAGTAATACAAACAAATAATCCCAGTTTACTGAGTCAAATGCTGAATTTATATCTAAACTTACAAGGATTAAATATTTTTGTTCTTATTGGAATAATCTATTAATGATAGCATTCTTTTAACATTATCAAAAGTATTTCTATTTATTATGAAACCAGTTTGGTCTTCATCTATCAAGTTAGGGAGAAGAATCTTCAATCTATCTGCATAAATATTCATAAACATTTTGTAATCCACATTCAGTAGAGAAATGGATCTATATGAGGTGCATTTCATTGAATTCTTGTTTGGTTTTATTATTGGAGCTATAAATGTGTACTTTCAAGAAGGAGGGCTTATAGATTCATTTTATGTTGTTAAAAAAATGTAAAAATGTTAAAGCATTTCTAGGCATAATTTTATATATTTCTGGTATGATTCCATCATTCCATGGAGCTTTATTTAATTTAAGTTTGTTAATTTGTGTTTGAATATCTACATAAGAGATATTTTTGTCAAATAGGGCTGCTTGCTGTTAGTTAAGATGTTTTTTAGTGTATTTATTTATAAATCCTTTTATATTTTCTTTTGATTCCATAAAGACTTCTTTTGAATTGATTGTATGGAAATATTCCCTGAATTCTTCTAATATGTCTTGAACATTGTAAACATTTCTATTTGTCTTGGGGGGATATATTTTTTTAATATGATTATGCTCACTAAGCCTTATAGTTTTATTTTAAGCCTATTTAAATATTTGGGATTATTTGAAAAAGCAAGATGTTTATGTTTTTTTCTAAACATATCATTTTTTTATGACTAAGTATATCTAGATATTTGTTATTTAATATATTCCTTTCTTCTTTAATGTCATTTTTTACACGTTTGTCTTTTTGTTTAAGTTTAAGGTTGTCAACCTTACTTTGAATCTCCTGTATGTTTTATCTTTATCCCAGGCCTTCCTCTTGTTGTTATACCAGTTGATTATTTTCCCATATAAGTATGCTTTAAGAGCATCCCAGATATAAATCACTGATGTATCAAGGGTGGTATTTATTTCTATAAAGTTATTTATTTTGCTTGTAATGAATTCCTTGAATTCTTCTAATTTGATGATGTATGCTGGTATTCTTCTAAATTGAACTTTAGGTAATGAATTAATATTTAATTCAAAAATAATGGAATTTTGATCAGATAATGGACAAGAGATAATCATGGATTTTGTTATATTATTAGTTAACTGATTGGAAATAAGGACTCTATTTTAGAATAGGAACCATGTCTATTAGAAAAGAAGGAACATGTTTGGCCTGTGATGTTATCTTTCTTTTACCATTAAAACTTGTTTCATTTTCATTTAAAATGCAATTAAAATCACCTGCCATTATAATGTTTCCTTTTGCAAAAGAAATAATTTGATTTAAATGTTGCTTAACAGTATTTATTCCTATACCTGGTATCCAGTAGACATTAACCAAGGTAAAAATTTTTTTGTTTATTTCCACTATAATCGAGCACAACATTCCTTTATTGTCTTGATAAGATTTCATTATTTTAGGAATAGGTAGTAATTTGTTCCATATAATGGCTACCCCTCTTTTTTTCTGTGAATGTTTGGAACTAGATAGAACAATAAACTTATTTGTATCAAGTCTGGATATATCATTTTTTTGAAGATGCATTTCTTGTAAGAAAATTATATTAGATTTGTGTAAATTTATGTATCTGAATAAATTTCCTCTTTTACAGGGATTATTTAAGCCATTAATGTTAATGGAGATACCCCTCAGCAAAGTCATTCTTGTTGTATGTCTGTCTTAATGTCTTTCATTCTAATTCAGAATCATTTTTAATTTCCCTATACTTTTTAATTTTCCATTTACGTACTAATGTAACTTATTTATTATATGAGTTAGTTTTAAGCATAGGATTTAATTTAGATCTACCTAAAGCTAGAGCAGTGTGTGTAATACAACTAATAGATGTCTTGAAGACGTATTTTTTATCATTGCAAAATAATTGCATAACTCTATATGCAAACCCTGCACCCAGCCTGGAGTAACAAACTCCTAATTTGAATAACAAAAGTCACTCAAATTTTCCACCCAATCAATGACAGCAGAGTTTCAACCCCACCCTGTATATAGATTTAAATGTTCAGTCAATCTTGTCAGTTAGAATTTGACTTAACAACTTTTATAAATAGCTTTGAATTATAAATGTAAATATGTAAACAAGATTTATATCTAATTAACCTATGATATGCCAAGTTAATGTAAGCAAAACTTTATTATCTGTAAGAGACTTCTTTATATTAATCATTTTAACAAGTTCCTACATGTATTTAGGAATTAATGCCTAGGCATATGGAATCAACATTAAAATAAATATCATAACTTTTACTTGTAGCTCTAGTATAAATTACAATACATCCTACAATGTGATCTAATCTATTTTATATTTAACAGTCTAACCACATAAACAGGATATAGACACCTGATATACCAGTTGTTAATGTAAAGCTTTTCAAACAATGTCAACATACATTTAAAATATATTCTTGCTTTGTAGCTGTCAGGCTATCAAACTCTGAATGACACCACTAGAGAGAACATCTATAACTGCTATTTGTTATGCTGACAACTTATATAAGATACATATAAACTTGTAATTTGAGAGAAAAAAAACAAGATTACTAAACCTTTGTATACATAAGAAAGAGATAGTATAATGTTTTCTCCAAAAGATATGACTTTAAAATAACTGCTTGGTTATTACTAAGATAGGATCTATTAAAATCTATGACATATACCATTTCTGAAAAATATATATGAGCTAATACATTTTTCAAGCTAGAACTGTTATTTCATTCCAATGCAATATTTGTATATGAAGCAGAAAAATATGAGAGATATTAAACCGGTCCCTTTGAACAATCTTTGAGGTTACAACAATAACTAGCCTGAATACATTCCCATTCAAAAGATTAAATTCACTTTAACAAAGAACAATATGTTAAATGACATAGTGATAAAATAACTGAAGAGAATTTGACTTACTTATAACATGCATACAACACCCAGCTGCATTTCTTAGCTCACACTTCAAGTAATTCACTGTTAAAAATCTGCACAACCATATGAAGTAAATTTTTATAATTGAACCAACTATAGTTGTAGTAACCATTTTTTTCTAACAGATACTGCATATTATAAACATCTATCAGTTGACATAAACCCATTTTACACAAAACTTAGATTTTAATGCTTAAATATTATTTAACTAATTCTGTAAATTGGTTAGCCTCAAACTTACTGTATTTGCAAGAAATAACTGTTCCCCTTTCATTTCTTCTTCTACAAAGATTTTCCTGCTTGTAACTATGTGTTCAGCATCGTCTCATCACACTTATATGTCGCCAAAGGTCATTGTTCAATTTGTAGCTGCAAGTCAGTTCCTATGAAACAATAAAGCACACTGAAGATTTCCTTAGCTCGCGACTGTGCATCTTGAGCTTGTGGAAAGCCAAAATTGTCTTTCTAACTTGAATAAGCTGAAAAACAGTAAGCAAGGCAAAATTACAGATTTTGAACAAGCTTTTTAATGTTATGTGCATGAGGTATGTTAAATGCAGCTCAGGGTACCATTTCAGTAATAACAATGTCTACAACACTGCTTACAGTCAAATCAGTTATTTAAACCTCTAACATCACTGTATAAAGCAATTTAATAGTTTATGCCTAATAAGCACCCTTAATCTATAAGCAGAAACACAAGCTTAACCATTTAAATAAATATATATACATATTAATTATGTTTTTACTTCCTCCCTTTCCCATTTTCTTTCCTTTCCCTTCCTTCCCCCTTCCCCATATTATTAACTGTGAGCTTATGTTTAAAGCATGTAGCTATCTGAATTGTATCCACTGGCTATTATTTTTTTAACATTTAGGCAAAGACTATGAGTTACACATTGTGCAAGTAGAAAATTTATACATTACCCTGTAAGTAAATAAGCTGTATAAGACATTATTTGTTTTTTAGTCTCTTTTGTTTGTCAGTGGTTTTCCAGGATGTTTCAGATGCCATTCTTTTCAAAGATGGATTTGCCCATTCCATCTCCTCTATTTTATCTAATATTTTTTTTTTTGATGAATGTCAAGGCTATGCCCAGGTCTTCAAATATTTTAGGACCATCAGAAAGAAAAACCTTTAGCTTCACTGGAAATAGGAGATGAGTTTTAATTTGAGCCTTCTTTAAATGTTTAACAAGAGGTAGAAATGTTTTCCTTTTGGAAATTACTAACGAAGAATAGTCATTATCAAATCTAATGACAGTTTCATTAACTTTTATAGGAGCTTTTGTCCATGCCATTTTTAGTACCATCTCTTTATCATATGAGGAAAGAAATCTAACAATAATTGATCTAGGCATTTTGTTGTTAGTATTAGAGGAAGACAGAGATCTATGGGCTCTCTCTATGCCATAGGATAAAGCTTCTGGCAAATTCAGGATCTTAGGTAGCTACGATGATAAAAAGCTTACCATATTATTACCTTCTGTGTTCTCAGGCAGGCCAAAGAACCTATTCTCTAAGTCATCCAGTTTATTTTGCAGAAGGGTATGTTCTTTTAGAAGAAATTCTAGGTTGTTTTCTCCTTCTTGTAATCTTTTGTCCATATCATTTAAAGCTTCCTCTATTCCATTTATTTGTAGTTTTTGTTGCTGTAGATCTTCGTGTAGTAAGTCCATTTGTTTAGAAGATTTTTCTTTAAAGTTGTCAATTTTTGAGTCTATTTTATTTATTTTGGTAGTCAAGTCCTGCATATTAGATATCAAGGTTTGTAAATCCTTTCTGAAGCTGGTATCTTGATAGTTGCCTTTCGAAAAACTCATTCTGAGAATTTTTGATGAGTAGAAATAATCCCAAGGTGTTTTTGACAGGAAATTCTGCCTAGATCAGGATTCTATCAGGATTTTGTTTTAATATTATCTTAGATTTAAACTTCATGTAACTATTAATGTAAAATAAGCTTTCTAGGATAACTTAATAATTAATATTTCCTGTCATAAAAGATGAACTAGGTGGAGTTGAAGTAATCTGCTGCTATCTGGTGCTCATCTTGGCCATGCCCCTCCCCCATCTTTTATTTTTTTGAACGTCTCTAGTTTCTTAAACAATAGAAAATATCTGATCTCTTTTCCTGGGCTACGTTCCAAACCTCTCTCTTCTTCCACCTGCTCTGTGTTGCTGTTTTCATCAGTTCCATTAGGGGTTTTCCTATGATTAACTGGACTTTTCAGAAAATCTAAGACTTTGTTTGGGTCCAGAAAAATGAATGAATGGCTTTGTGTTGGAAAAATCTCATAGTAGCATGATATACAAGTCTCTACCTTATCCCTATTTTGTTACACACATTCAAGGCCAGAACCTGTCGAGTAATCATGGTCTACATACAACTGTTGATCACCCATCTCTAACTATCTGCATGGTTCCCAAAGGTCCATTAATACTTTTTCCTTCAACACATATGTGTAGAATCAGAAAATCATAGGGCATGCTTTTCATGTATCTTCATTCCCTGGCCCCAATGCAGTCTGATAGTTTCTTTCTTTCAAAATCTGCTCTGCAAGGATGTTAGTCTACTCGCCAGTATCTCTTTGGCAGCCATAGCACACTGCAGCCCTTCATATTTCTTGGGGATACCCATATTCTTTACATTTTTATGACTGTTTTTGCTTCAAGACAGCAGAGCACACATCTGCCAGTTCAGCTTGTGCCTTAAGTTTCACATTTTTAGAAAGCAAGGCCTGGAGTACCATGGCATGTTCATTTAGGCCATCTATTACGTCTGGAATTCTCTTATCCTGGTATACAAGGTTTTCTTGCAATGTGCATTCCACTTCCACTAATTCTTGTCAAATCATTTTCAGAGTTACTCATTATTGCTAGTTACTTTCTTTCTTCTCTCTCTTACTTTTTTTTGGTTTCCCGACCTGGCACTTATTCACTTCCACAGTCTTTTGTCTCTCTGAAATCTGCTTTTAGTTTCACTTGCATGCAACATTTATTGATTTCATCATTTCATGCTGCAGAGTTCCGCAGGTAGCTTCTGCTCAGAGCAGCACCATACCAGAAGTCTGGCGAAGTACCTTTTGTCTTTCTTGAATGCAAATAGACAGGTTTTTCAACTCAGAACAACACAAATTAAAACATGGCTCTGAAAAAAATATAATTTTATTAACCAACACCTGAAGCATTAAGTACACGTTTTTATTGTTAAGGTAATTATTAAAATTACATGTTGAGGTAATGACTGAAACATAGGCTAAGGTTGCTAATTGGATACCTAGTTCTGAAGGTGAAAATGCATACTTTTATGAGAGAAAAAAACATCAAAGTTTTGTTGGTGCTATAGGGTGACAGTGCAGATTAAACATGATATTGTAATTCAAATACTGTAAGGATTTACAGACCACTGAGGGTAAAGAAATGTAAATTAGGAGAAATCTTGCATTTTATTTACAAAGCAAATTGAAACTTGGATATCTTAATTGCTGACTCAAACTTCCCTTCCACAAAATGGAATGAAATTTGCAGATCGAGTCACTTGAAGAGACTATTTATGTCATTTCTGCAGGAAAATAATCTGAGATAAATATCACGAGCCCGGTCTAGTAAGACAACATGCAGGCTGACCTCTCAAATCTGATCAAAGCCAAAAAAATGGAGGACAAAGGATGAACAATAGAGACAAGTTTAAATCTTCCTCTTATAAACTTAGAAAGTTACTAGAATAGCAGATTTTGCATTAGCATGCATTTTCTGAAGGGTATGAAGTCTGAAATTCAAATGTCTGTCATTATTTAGTGATCTCAATCTTTAACAATGTGCTAGAAAACCACAAATATTATGAGAATAGACCAAAAATATGAGGCAAAAATCCAGACATTTTGAAATATTCTGAACAGTAGAGAGGTATGCATGCAGCGCAGTGATAATGTAGTAGTCATTTGCTTACTTAGGCAGAAACTGATATTTTACTTCAAACATTATTTGTAAATTCTGGAGAAACTAGATTTTTTTGGACTTATGTCAGTCTAGTGATGGTGAATTTATTGACAGGAAGAAGATCAGCACAACTGAAATGAATGCCAAGCAGCATGCTAGATATTGTAGGTGAACAGGCAACATGAAGCACCAAAGAAAGGAGGATGCAACAAAAATGAAAGAAACAGCAGTTAGGCAAAGGAAATAGCAAAGGATTGTAGGTAAGGAGTGAGCAGAATTCAGGGGGGGGGGGGGCAGGAAGGCATATGTAAAGGAAACAGGCACTACAAACTTGAAAGCATTACAAATTGGTGCAGCAGTAATGGCTAGCAGCCCCAATCAGTCAGCAGTAGTTGTGGGTGTATCTGTTTAAAGGCAGTACCACCACCTGGAAGTATATGGTGGACAGGACCAGCAGGGCACGTAGCTGGTACGAGCAGCACAACGTGAGAGAGGCAACAACTACAGTCGTGAGGTGGGTAAAGTGATAGGAGGCAACAGTGACTAATGGAGTGGGGGTGGAAAGACACAGAAAAACACATGGGAGTTGAAAAATAATATTCATTCCCCTTATCTTTGTGGTCCATAGGTAACCTTACCTATCTGTATTGTAATTTCATTGAACAGAGAAGGTCAGCATTTATTGTTATAAATTTGATACAGCATCCCACACCCAATGAAAAAAGACCATCATCTAAGTATCATAGATAGTCAGACATCACAGTTTCAAAGAGTTGGCCATGATCCAGAGATATTACATGATGACACAGTCACCTCTGTGCTCCACTATGCACAGTAAGGGCTCCTTGCAGTGTCTTGATAATCACTGAGTCTGTGCTCCGTGTACCCCTGTAATCATTCCTTGCATATAAACTTCCCATCGAATACTCCAAAAACATCATGAAGATCAACGTGCTTCCTTCTCAAAAGACAGCATACCCTACTGTGCTAAGCTTCAACAGAGTTTTGATTACATGGCAGTCCCACAGCACACCTCAAGGGACGTGGATAATCTAGAGAGTTGCAGAGTCTAGGGACAAGTCATTTCAAATGTCCTGTTCCTGCCATGGATAAATGCTTCCTCCAAACAATCCACCAGTGGTAAAGCAATCTCTGGGAGCACTTGTTTCATGGTAGTGAATGCAGATGGCACATCACAGTGCTGCAGGAAAGCCATTGCAATCTCACATGTTATGCGGTGCTGAAAGATGGTGTCCAACCCATAAAGAGATGTCATTCCATGTTGTTGAACCCTGTACCACATATACTAGGAGTAGTAGAATAGGCATTCCTTGGACTATGTAGTTTGGAAGTTTGGCTTTACACTCCATATAACAGCTGCTTTGACATCTGATAGGAAATATTGATGTGCTGCAGGCACCTTCAGGTCAACAGTGGCACAAAAAATAGTCTATGTGATGTTGTATGTCCACAGTATTTTATGAGACATAAAGATATACATTAGCAGCATTGTTTTGGAGGACCCAAGTAAGATATCAAGCCATGGATGCTGAGTAACTGATGCATGATCTTCTCTTTAGTGAGGCACTGTACTCAGGATCTGTGGTCTTTCAGGTTGCCTGATGCTGTGAGCAGGATTATTTCTGTGTCACTCTGGATGTCATATTGATAGTGGCATAAGAATGTACCAGACTTTATCAGCCACTGCTCAGGGGTGAACTCCAGGAGTTTGCAGACTTTTGTACATGGCCATTTGTCATATGTATGTAGCTGACCATTTTTTTGGGGGGATAGGAGGCTTGGGACAATGGCCCCCATTTCTAGGATCATAAATCTCCAGCAGTAGTTGGCAGGGTGGTGCATGGCTGTTCATATCCTATGTTTAGTTGTCAGCTAGGAGCACATAGGTGGAAGCTTCACTGGTGTCCACAGTGGTTTGATGATGGGTCTCACCCACCTCTGCTGCCAATTTTATCATATGTCATTTGCATTTCTGTGCAACCTGTAGATGGCAACCCAATATGACTTCCCCTTCACTGACTTTTCTGTTTTGTGTAGGTATTTGTTTATATGGTAACATCTCATTTTTCTGCTGATTGGTCACTTATCCATACTCCCTGCTGGGGTTTCCAAGCACCTCTGGTATGCCTGCTTACCACTAATATTTCCTCTTCCACCATCTTTTCATTGTTTATCTTATATGCCACTGGATTGTAGGAGGGGATCCTTGTTTGCAGTGGGGCATGCCATGTCCCTAGATGCTGATGTCATGCACATGCCACCTCAGTGGTCTCTGCTGATTATGTGCATGCTCTCCTTCCCTGCATTTTCACTGTGGTGGTGCTAGACCTTCACTTGCATTTCTGCTTTCCTCTTTCAAACTCTGCCCTTCCATTAAGTGGTATCTGTCTGTATTTGTATTCATGTTTTTTTCATTGAATTGTTCCGTGACTTTCATCCTGTTCTTTCTAACATTTCCATTCATTATTCTTGCCTTCCATTACAAATAACTTGATGGCTTGACACACTCATATTTTTTTTCTGATTAGAAGAAAGGCAGTGGATATTTAAACAGTATAGAGAGGAGTTCTTTTTAAATAGTATACGTGAAATGTGCAACTTTTTATGTGAAATCATTACTTGTGTGAAATGGAGATTCAAACGTGTTAAACTGGGTAACAGAGCAAGAATATGGATAAGGAAAGTATTTCATAAGTGGAAAGGCATAAGCCTGGTGGCATATAAAAATGAGGTAAATAGCTTGGATAAAGGAACTATGTTAGGCGGTATAAAAGACCAACAGGAGCATGAAGAAATACTGGCTGAAGATGTGAAAACATGCTGGAGGGATAGGTTCCTGACCCAGAGACTCCCCAGACTCTGGAATAGACTGCCCATACATGTCAAGCAGAGTGCCTCATTGGCCCTCTTCAAAAGGAACCTTGATGATTGGATGGGAGATAGGAAATTCACCCCTGGGATCATGTCAGTTTCCCTGCTAGAAAGGGGTGCAGAGAAGTAAATATTGTGGGAAGAAATATCCAGGGAATTGCTATGGCTAGGCTTGTATAGGCCCTAGGGCCGATAGCCTAGTACAAACCTATGAACCTATGAAAGACAAGAAAACCTTCTTATTTGTGTTAGAAAAGGTAAAAATAAAGTGCAGTGTACTGAAGTTATTAGATATAAATGAAGGATACTGACATACCCCAGACTGTAAACAGGCTTTAGTGATATACTTTTCTTGACACTAGATGTGGAGACATACACATTTTTGTGGAGCTGTTTGGGATCATGCTAGGTAAGCTTGATTACAGAAAAGGTATCAAGGAATGATGGACTACCTGATAAAGACTTTAAAACCTGAGAGAACAGCTGGCTATTTCCTTAAGCAGATTTTTGAAAGAAGCTACGAGAAAGCAGAAATCCATGACAACTGCTTGAGTAAAGACCATTTATAAAAATAAGAGGTCTCCCCATAGGCTGGTCTACTACAGGTTTGCCAGTGTACTATAGATCACAGGGAAAATTATGGAAAATGTGGTACTTCAGAGACTGTTAAAAGAGATGGTTTAGGATTGCCTAGCATTTGACAGAATTTTATCAGAAAAATCACTCTATTATTATCGATATTTTTGTTCACAAAATATGAGTAAAATGTTACAACTCAGGTTGATGTGATATGGGCAGATTTTAATAGCAATTTTTGCCATATAGTATATCAAAGCTTACTAGATAAAATGCCAGCTCTATTGGTATAGACAGATCCCTGACTACGGTTCACGTAACCTGATTTCAATTAGAGGCTTGGGCACTTGATGGCAGAGAAGTATGGATGTTCATCTCCTGGGGATAGGGAGCAAGTTGAGAGGGTGTATCTCTTGAGAAGGTCAGGATACAGAGAGAGATAACTAGGTTGGAATGTGCAGGTGGGCCAAAGAGGTATGGCTGCCCTATGGCTTGGTGCAGGCATATTCTCACAGTTAATACCTCATTACCTGTGCAGCCTCCTCTCACAGAGTGCTCTACAAAAGGTAGGGCTTATTAAAAAGTTGTGGTGCACTGTCAGGATATATGAAGCTGCTGGCTTGAAGCTCCACTCTAATCCACTGCCGCATTCCCTGCCCCCAGCAATGACCTCAGCCGGGGGGGACTAGCAGTAACATAGGTTTCTTACTCTCCTTTTCTTCTATTGGGGGAGCTTAGGAGCCATAAGAGAAGAAGCTGAGCAACAGATGGTCAAAGTGCATTCAGAGTAACAAAAATGTATCTATTACTGGATAAAATGGTCAAATTAGATCTATCTTATCAACTGGTAAAATAGATTTATGAATGTTTTACATGTCTTGTCAAGCTGAACTCAATAGTCATAGAGGTAATGTCATGGGTTACAATAAGAGTGTGTCTCTGAAATCAGTTCTTGGCCCATATTTATTGCATTTATAGATGATGAACATTGATTTCAACTGGGGTAGCTGTGATTGTTTATATGTAGATTATCCTAAAATTGGTAAAGCTGTTACTTGTTTAGAATATCATAAAAATTTGCAGCATTACTTAGACAACCTAAAAAAAGTGAACTAGGTTTTTATTTTCTTGCTTAATTCTCATTTAATATTTAAATGACCATTAAGCCCAGGAAGCCTTCCAAATTCTTGGTCATCTAAAGCTAGTTTACTTAATCTGACAAACAGACTTTTAATAATGCTTTTCTTAGTGTGTGGAGGATGAAGTTTTAAAGATTAAAAGACAAGAAAAACTGCTAAAAAGTTTACAGGGCATGTCAAACAGAACATATATTAAATCAAAAAGAATTGATATTATAAAGGTATCTTCTGCAGCTCGATTTGACCAAGACTGGAAATTAACACAGTTATTTTTAAAGGATTATATAAGGAAGATCTTTAAATATATTGTAATTTGTAAAACGCATTAAGAATGTGAAGGGATTAGAATATGAGAGATGATTAAGTTACTTGGGGCTATTTTTCAGTAAAGTGTAGATACTTTAGTGGCAATTTTATTTAAAGTTTATACAGTCATGAAATGCAACTTCTTCTGGGAATATCTAGTTTTAAGTAAAGGAACAGAGAACTTTGGATTTAGGTTGTTAAAAATGTTGAGTAAAACAAACAGAACTGTGAACTGTTTTTCTGAGAGGGTCATTGGGCATGAAAGGCATCTCCCGATACAATAAAATGGAGTGACATTATCCATACTTTTAAGAAAACATTTGATAAATAGTACAAGGGAACACTTTATTGTTTCTGGACGGGTATAATAGGCTGCGTTACCTGAGCCTGTTTTGTTGTACTATCTTGTACATGCTGTGGTACACATCTGTTTTTCTGAGACCACCTTTTCTGGCATGCTCTGAAGGCTCTTTACCAATAGGCAACAGGCTTGTCTTTTTGTATATTACTCCATCATTTCTATTCTGGCTGGTACCTAGTTTTAATGTCACTGACTTATTCATATCAAAATATTTCATTATTGGTATGACACTCAAAACCCATACCACTGACCACCAAATAATATGTCATAATATACTAGCACCATTTTAATATGAGACAAGTGACTGGCCTTAAGTGTGCACAGTAAATGCATTCTGCTATCTCAAGTAATAAATAACATCTGTAATACCAAAGTAAATTTTACCCAGACCAGCTGCTGAGCAGAGTTGACATCACTATTTTCCCAAGATTTCAACCATTGTGCTCTAGACCACCGTCTTCTAGTGCTGTCTTGACAAAAGTAACTGAAAACCTGTCCAAGATTACCCATACACAAAAGCATGCAAAGGTAGAACTTCCTTGGAAGGGTCAATAACATCTCTCCAGGACTAGCAAACCCTTCCCTGTCTTTATGGGAACACTGCCACTAGCTAGACCACTCTAACACAAGAACGCAGTAACTACTTACCCTTAAACTATTAGATATTAGTATGCACGCAATAGGATGCACAGTAAATTTTTGAAAGGTGGAAAGCAACAGTTCAATTTACAAATAGTCCAAACAGACAAAACATTATGTAGACCTCAACTAGCAGTTGAAAGAGCAGTAAACTTTATGCAGTTCAAAAGCATGACCATTTGAGAATCCAATTTTACTGTATAGCAGCTCTTTCTCTGAAAGAAAATTTATATATTTTGTACAGCTCACATTTTACATAATGCAAAATTAACTAGAATTTTTTGCACAGCTATTTGTAAAAAACATTCAACACATCTTAATACAGCTTTTTATACATCTTATTTCAATACAGTATGAGCACAGCTGACTAGGAAGCACACAATGAAACTATACTGTACTTTTTCAAGTAACTAAAAGTACTTGAGGAAAATGCAGTACAGTGTTTAAGCACTTGTAAGTTTAATTTTTATATCATATAAATATAAATAATGGGTTTAATATCACAGTATTGAAAAATCCTAATCCTGAGACCATGACATTGAATGCTGAGAACCACAATGTCTAAAAATCTTGAATATCAAATCCCTCTATTAGTGAGAACCTAGGAATGAGTGCTAACATGAGTCCTGCAGGGGTGTGGACCCATGGACAAGTGCTAATATGGGTCCTGCATGGGGGTAAGTCCAGGAATTTGATAATGTGGACTTCATTGCTTTGGTCTTTTGAAATTATAATTTTGGGATTATGATTTTCAGGATTTTGGGCTTCAAGACTGTAATAGCAAACCTAAATATTAAAAACTTTCTACATGGCTCCTGATCATATTTCTGTGGATTTTGGCATTTTGCTCAGGATTTACCTGATGGCAACTTTACTGTATTTCTGATGTTTTATTCCAAACTTCACTGAGCATTTTATATTTCTCATTTAAAAACATATGTATGTGTTTTAGCTTAATACCACTAATCTATAATGGGTTCTTTAGTTATGAAATATTAAAGCATTTAAAACATTTTTTGTTTTCTTCTTCAGTTCTAATACATGTAATGCTCAAATAGTTTCCATAATGGTAAACCTACATCTGATGTATTCAGAATAAACTACAGAGGGAAATGCATCATTACAATAAATATTATGAGAGTGTGTCCTCTGGATGAAATGCTTGAAGTATTGCTCTTAGTTTCTCTGTGATTCATTCCATGCCTTCAGAAATTAAGACACAGCCCATATATCTTAGTAAGTCAGATTTTATATTTCCTTTTTTGGGAGGTTTGGTCTACCTTGGCCTTTTCAATAGTCCAGGTGGTCTCATATTAAGCTCTTATTTACCTTGAACACCATACTCATATGGCAGCTTTTATATTATTGCACTGTCAAGCTCCTCACTCTACCCTGTAACAGCTCTCTTTTATACTTCAGGAGCTGGACGAATATCAAAAGGAAATAAAATATTAACTTCACATAGGCAAATTAAAAGTCAATAGCCTTGAATTTTCCTTACCAAGCTTGGTTTGCCAAAATCTGTGGTATGCCTCATAGAAAAATATTTTGCTCCTGGCATGCCAGAAAACACTTCCTCGAGTATATGAAGTGGCGAGTACTCTCCGTTAGCAGCTTTGCTTTATTAAAATCTCAGGAAACTAAATAAACATGAATTACATCTGACTTCACAACAATAGCTATGCTGTTATTGTACTTCTTAGGTTCAGTTTGTTTCTGAATTATAACCATGCAATCCTTGCGACTCGCTTCCTTGTTGATTTCTACTTTTAAATGCTTTTGGAACTTTCTTTGATGTATGTACCATTGGTTAATACTGCTGGATCATTAAAAATCTGAAAACATCCATGTAAACAATCAAATCAAGTAAATAAATATGTACACTCTGCAAGCAAATCAACAGAATGACCACCTCCAGATCAACATGACAACTGCGCATTCACACTTTGAATCTTGTTCACAATGCAAAGTCTCTTGGGAGTTAAAAACATGCAACGATCATTCATTATTTCAACAATGTGGAGCTGAATTTTGTATTTCTTATTCTTGGATTCACGAATAAGCACTTTTGAACAATCTAATTTTACAGAATTAATATGATAAGCAAGCAATCTACAGATCTACAATTCAGATTACTCTGTTTCAGGCTCTGTATTTGGAACATTTGAACAGCCATTACATTATACTCTGCCTTATGTTTAAAGTGAACACCGCACTTTAGCTTTTAATTTTAAACTTTTTTCTGGATTTCTGTCTGATTCTGTAGTCATACAGTTTTGTACTTTTGTGCTCACAAGCAATTTATTTTCATGTCTTGTTCTGAATCATGCAATCATCTGAAAATTTATATTACAGTAAATGGATTTCCTTTTTTCCACAGCTTCAACATGCTTGATTAATTTAATCAGAATTTCATTTCTTTTAATTTATACATTATAGCAAAGTGTTTCAGTAAATGGATTTCTTTGTTTCCACAGCTTCAGCATACTTGATTAATTTAATCTAAATCTCATTTTTTATTTACAAATTATAGCAAAATGTCTTCTTTTTCCCATGCCTTCAATATGCTTGATTAATTTCAAAGCATGTCTTTTTTTCTTGCTTATAGTCATATATCTTGCAAAATTTAGCAGAAATGTTTCTCATACTCCTTAGGTTTGCTGAAACTTTTATACCTCATGCTTACTCTGTTTTTATTCATTTGTGACTTTATTGCCTCATGTGTAACATAAACACATCAACTTTTCTGTCCCACATAGAACTTCAACGTGTTGAATTCTTCTTTGTGATATTATAACTGTGGTAAAGTAATTTCACTCATTCTACATTCACCATTTTTTTAAATTATGAATGATTCTGTTATCTGGCCATTTCTGATACCATATCTGAGTTTCCTTACACTATCAGTCTTGTAACTTACCTAATTCACTGTCCCTGGCTCAATTCTTTAATTCAGTGACTTACGAATCTACAAAATCAGTGAGACTTTTTGCCATTGTAAGGAAAAACAGTGGCTGCTATATGATGGATTCTCTCTGAGGTCACAGTAACTTGGAAGCTTTTCTTAAAACATCAATATTTTCTTTTGCACTCTCGAAACTCAGATGTATTGTACATTTTTATAGCTTTTCCCCCTTATGATATGCAGAAACATAGCACACACTATTATTTTACCTTCCTGGTTATTACACTGATATTCAATAATAAATCAAATTTCTAGATTCTTATTTTTAAGTTTTAAGAGAAATTACCCTGAAGAGAGGTTTCCAGAAAACTGCACTAAAGTGATGGGTGATAGTCTTAGTCCCAGGCATGCCTCTCAAGTATACCTCATTACAAGGAATGTTCCTCATTTTGAGACTTAAAATGTCCATGTTCCTTATTGTTACACATTGAAAGGGTCTGTCACACATTTAGTGATAAGAATATTTTTCACTGATATCCATGGCTCCATGGGAAATAATACTGAATCATATTAATTTATCAAAATAATGCTTAATAAGTATAAACTAACACATTTTAATCATCCTGTGAGATGCCTAGTTGAAGTTCTTAGTAACCTGTTAGTATGTATTCCACATTTTGCCCACTTGTTCCACATTATGAGAACCAATTCTGCAGATGGAAAGTTGAGAGCTATGGTCCTTGGTTTTGCACTTACATAGCAGTTATCTGCGAAGACACCACTATACCAATATGCAAATACAGTAAGTGCAAGTTATTCACACTAAGTAAATATGAAGAAGTTTTAAGAATCATACTCACCGCAAAATTGTAAAGTAACTGAAGTTACCCATTAAGTATATGTGAAGGACTACAAGAAATCCTTAGGCCTCGTATGATTTCATACATACTCAGATAGTGAGGATGAACACAGTTATGTGCAAGCACACTGGAAAGAGTTAAGGTAAATGTTGGACAGAACAGTGTTTATTCCTAGTATTTAAAAAAAAATAAAGTGGTTTATATAGGGGTATCCTTATGTGGGCACCCTGACTGGTTTCTTAAAAGAAAGGAAAGGGTGAGATAGGAATGACTAAAAAAGGGAAGACATAAACAGGGAACACAGAAAGAAAACATCAAAGGAGTTGTTTTGAAGCAGACAGGAAGGGAGATGTACTATGTTTCTGATGGGGGATAGATCTCTCTATTTGTTGATGTAGGAGTGAGGATAAAGGAAGGAGTGGGGTGAAGAGGAGTCCAGCCCAACAACAGTCCCCAGTCCACAAGATGGAGTTGCAGTGGAGGACCCTGATGTTGAGGGGGCAGAGGGCTATGATGGCACTGTGGTTAGCGCACTGAAGAGTAGCCTCAGTTGGCTGAAGATGTCTGTCTACTACTTGCTCCCCCAGATCCTCAGACAAATCCCAAAACCCACAGTCAGTGAGGCTTGCCAGGCTGTCATATGCTAGGGTGCCTACAGACCTGGTCCCACCACCCTGCCTCTGTAAGCACACCCTGGGTAGGCAGTGGATGAGTGTTCTTTTACCTGGAAAGTACATGTCTGGGTCGCTCCTATGGATTCTGGGCCTGTAGAAAAGTGACAGCAATAGTGGAGAAAGAAAATAAAGAAGAAAGCAAAGAAAGCATCATTTAAAATAAAAAGGGAGGGAAAAGGGACAGGAGAGATAAAGAAAAAAATACAGGCAGTGAGTTTACACAACACTGAATTTTGTTATATTAAGTCTTTCTTGAATTAAAACAAAATGTATGAGAAATACCTCTGCATGCTTGGGGAACAAACAGTGTATTGCTATCAAGTCTTGGTGGCTTTTACATTTGCAGTCTACTGATAGTGATGAGATATGTTGGTTTAACATAAGAAATGGTAATGCATTTGAAATTTCTACCTGATATATGTTTGCAGTATAGTACTGAAAGAATTTTAGCCCTTCTATTATGTTTGTGTATAAATACTCTTGCAGTTATATCTAGCAACAGAATCAGTTAAAGACAGAAAACAACATTTATTACTTGATATTTCATTTTTTTAAATGGTAAGGTTTTTACTCGTATGTATCAGTACCCTCAGTCAGTCTATCCAGTCTCCTCCAATTCGGCTTCACAGAAAACACATAGCAGCATGGTTGTTTACCCGTCCCTGACCTTTTTTACTTAATATTTCTGATATGAATCCTAGTACTATTTTGAAAGGCATTGCAGTTACTGTTACACTTGCTTAGTACATCTGTTTATTTCTTTAAACATTTATTGACATCTGAACTGAATGCAAGCTGAAATAGTAGGAGTGCAACTTCCTTCAAATTCTTGCACAGCTTGTCTGTTTGAGGAGGTGTGTTATTTAGAATATTTGTGTATGCACTACTTTCAACTTTTATAGTCTGCATATTTAAGTTGAAGTTTTAAGTTACACTCTCAATTTTCTTCTGGCAGACAGATGCTGCACACACACACACACACACACACACACACACACACACACACACACACACACACACACACACACACACACACACACACACACACAAATATAATTGAAAGGAAATGTTAACTTCTTTTCAATTCAATCTTCATTAAATAAAACATATTTACTGTTATAGATGGATGTAGTACATATGTTTCACAGCAGTAATGTGTGTTTTTATAATTTTCTGTTTAATAAGTGTATGCACATAAAGAGATTGTTTAGAAATGTATACACAAGTAATACAACTGATCATCTCTTAGTAAACTACGTGCTGGTCATTCATTTGACACTTTAATTTCTATCCCCTCCAGCTTCCACTCTGGCTAGGGTGATCTGCCTGAAATCGGTAGTCTTATATTTGCAGCTGATGTGGAAGAAATGACTATCTTAAACAGTTATTATACCAAATAATAAATATTTTTTCATCATAAATATTTTCTGGCCTATACAAACAAAATTGTTTCTTTACAAAAATGTCTGCATATATTTCAAGTACTGACTAATGTAATACCTATTGTAACTGAAATGATGTGGCAATGCCAATATTTTTTTGTTTCCGTATAGATACATTTATATACATGAAAAATAATAGGAAGTGTACAGATACAGATGTACATCTGTATTTTACACACACACACACACACACACACACACACATATATATATATATATATATATATATATATATATAGACATACATATATTTCTTTACTCATAAATACACATTTAGATTTAGATTTATACACAAAAGTATTCCATCATAATAGACATTCCATATTTGTATACTATTGCAGTTCTACATACGCATGTTGTGTGAGTTATTATGCATTATAATTACATATAAATATTTGCAGTTACACATATTTCTTGCAGCATCTAACTACATTAATTCAACTGTTTTATAGTTTATTTTTAAACCTAGGTTTGACTTGGTTAAAAATAAAAATTAAAAAAAAAAACTACTATAGAACTCTGGCCTTCTTACCATCAGCTGATCTTCCATCTCAGCTAGCTATTGAGGCCTAAACTTCTGTAGGTCATTGTACCTGTGTCAACACTGGGGGCTGGAGAGGGTGATCCCTGTCACTTTTGACATGTGCTCACTCAACTCCTGTCACATGTCTATTTTCTTCTAGTTTGGCCCTTTTACACAGGCCTGGATTTTATCCAAGTGTGAATCACTCAGAAGGCAGAGAATAATGTTGGTCTTTTAGTCAGACCAGCATAGAGCATGACCTTATGCCTTCATGGGTGTTACAATCATTAGAAGTGCCTGTGCCAGAATGAAGACAGTATGAGTAGAGATGTGGTTCACAGGTTTAGAACCACTCCCTCTGTGTAGTGACATCACCCTAACTGAATCCAGTTAACAAGCAGGGGCATTACACTTGCTACTGTTATTATTGGCAAGTTTGAACTTAACCAAAAAATCTTCATCACCTACATTTTTTAAAGGAATACATTTACATTTCATTTATATGGTGAATAAAAGTCATTAATGAAATCACCAGTTTTTATATTGCTTACACCAGAATGTCAAGAATGAATACTTTCTTTATACATTCCTCCTGCAATATAGCATCAGTATTAATGTTTTTATTTCTTTTTGGGGGGGTGTTTATTTCTGGAGAAATAAATATTACTGCGTGTGTCAGTATCAACTTTTAGTACATGCTGAGTGACCTGAAGGTATGTCAGATTATTACTACCAAAGGAAGAAGCGCCACAAAGTATCCAACTGCCCAAATAAATCCTGCAAGCACAATGAAATAACGTACTGTTTGTTACAAAAAACAAAAAATCACATAAAGCGCTTTCCATCAGGTCACATAGCCCAACTTCTTCAGATAATTATACAACATAGGACATAAACTATATAGGAAGTGAAAAGGAAGTGAAAAGTCAGCTGGTTCCTGAATCAACAGGGATCAGTTGCTCTTAAAGTGGCAACCACCTTCAATTATTACCTAAAATATATAGCTTAAACAGCTCTTATCTACACATTGTTTTAAAACAATATTTTAAAATAATAAACAAATAGTGTAAAAAGATCTAAAACCATTAATTATCTATTATGAAATATTAATGCAGTTAAAGTTAAAATTATATGTATGTATTTGTATTTTTATTTTTATGTTCTAGTATAATAAACCTTAAAAGCATGTGGATAAAAACATGTAAATAAAAAACAGCAAAACCTGACTTAAGAAGCTAAAAGTCAAATACACTCTAAGACAATAGTATGCATAGACCATTTTAAATACAGCATAATAGTCAACTCTTAACTAAATTTTTAAGTTGTAGTATACACTTAATTTAATACATTTCATTAATGCCCAGAGGGTAACATGCAAAGGTATCTAATTGCCAACTCAGTTCTAATTTTTCTGAGTGCAAGGAAAGAGGCCCTCCCCTAAGGTCATAGGTAATACAATCTATAGCTGTAAAAGTAAAACCATGGGTGGGTGCTTTCATAATGTGCCTGGCCAATGCGTTCTCTGATTTGTTAGACCTAATAGCGTATGCGTGTTCATAAACCCTGTCCCTAAGCCTTCTGTCAGTTTTTCCAATATAGAAGGCAGGACAGGTATGACACTTAGCCAGGTATACCACTCCCTTGGAGTTACAATCAAGTTTGTACTTAGTATTGTATTCAAAACCTCTTATACTAAATTTTGTTCCCTGCTCCATATATTTACAATAGGAGCATGACAAACACTTATTCATACCTGCATGGTTAAATGTAGTAGAGTTTGAGTACCGAGTTTCAACTAGATTCTTTAAGTTTTTTCCTTTTCTATAAACTATTTTAGGGAAGTCAATAGGGGCTCTTGGTAAATGTGTATCCATGTTTATCAAGTCCCAATTTTTCCTCAAAATATTTATAAAATCATAACTGTCTATATAATACGTAATAATAAGTCTGTTTTCATTTTCATTTAGTGTCCCATCCTGTAATGTACAACTGTTTGTTTCTAAACTCTGGTTACTTGATAATATTGCTTTGTAAAAGCCCACTTCTCTTTTATTTTTCACTTCCTGACAAATTTCTTGTAGGAGTGAAATAGGATAACCTCTCTTTTTAAACATGTCCATAAGTGTTGAGCATTCTTCAATGAACTGGTTGTCATCTGTAGCCATTCGAGCTGCCCTTACAAATTGGCCCTTAATAACTGAATGTTTTTGGTGGACCGGATGGCAGCTACTATAGTGAAGAAATGCATTTGAATATGTTTCCTTTCTAAAAATCATGGCTTTAAAACATTGATTTTGTCTATCCTTACTTAAATCAACATCCAAATAAGCAATTCTATCCTGTGAAAAATTATATGTGAATTTTAAGAATGTACTAGTGTTGTTTAAGTAAGCTAAAAAGTTAGAAGCCTCCTGTTGGTTACCCTGGAACAGGATAAAGGAAACGTATATAGTATTTAATCTTACTTGTGTATGTAGTTACACCAAACACATGTTCATGTGCCCAGTAGGCCATTACTAAATTTGCAAATGTCCTACCACATGGAGAGCCCATCGCCACTCCTATTTTTTGTAAGTAATATCTGTTGTTAAAAGTGATGTAATTGTTGGACAGAACTGTATCCAATAATTCAGCCATCAATTTTATTTCATTCTGGGGGGCTCCCATATCATGTAGTAATAAACTCACCCATTCAATTCCCTCTGTGTGGGGAATTGATGAATACAAGACTTTCACATCTATTGTGAGAAAGTTTAAGTCATCTTGGTATTGTAGATGGTTTATATTGTCCAAAACTGTCCAAAAATCTTTACAAATGTACTTTTGTTGAGCCACATATTTCTTTAAAGTGTGGTCAATAAATTTAGAGTAAGCATAAGTAATACTAGCTCTAGCGTCAGCCAATGGTCTCATGGGTGGGTTGTCTATGCATTTGTGTATTTTTGGTACTCCAAAAATAGTAGGTATCCTTGGGGCCAACATATGTAAATAATTTGCTACAGTCATATCTATCCTTGCTTCAGTGAATAATTCTTCACGAAATACCCTAACTCTTCTATAATCTGTGTTTAATTTGTTCTTTGATACCTCCTCATAAGTGTCACTTTCTAAAATGGTCTGAATTTTATTGTTATAATTGTCCAAGTTGAAAATAACTATGCCCCCTCCTTTATCTGGTTTCATGGTCCTGACATGTGCTTGTTGCAAATACATAAGTGCTTGTTTTTCTTGCTTGGTGATGTTATAATTAAAACTAGTGGTGTATTTATTATTCATCTTGTTTACTTTGTGAAAAATATCTAACATATTTTTTCAAACAAAGCCATGTCTGGATGGGAATGGGGGCAAAATGTACTAGTAATATAAAATGGTGTGATAGAGGATGGTGCCTCTCCTAGTAGTAAGTTTAAATTCAACTTCCTAATGAATAATTTAAAATCAGTAATAAACTCTGCTACGCTGGTTCTACATGAAGGAACAAAAGTGAAACCTTTTGCTAATAAATTAGCTAAAGTAGTATCAACATGAAAGTCAGAGTAATTAAAAATCTTAAAGTCCCCAGTAGAATTATATACAGTAGTAACAACTGGTTCTTCTAAAAATGCATTCTCTTCATCTGGTTTCTCCTGCTGTGTCGGTTCTGCAATGGAAAAATCCATAGTGCCCACATTAGTATGTTCACTAGTTAATGTGAATGGTAGTATGTTTTCTTCGTGCCTTGCCTCAGGTTGTACCCCGAGGCAGAAACTTGAAAATCCTGATTACCAAAGCCATTTTAGCTTCTTGGACCATAGTGGGCATTGTGGAAATTATTACCCTGGTTAGCTGCATTAAGTCTATTGATTTGAACCCCGTTTGAATTAGTCTTGTACTTTTTGTTGCTATTGTTGTTGATGGTGTTATTACCTTTCTTTTTGGTTATTTGTGTCCAGCCCTCTTCAAATTGGTCCAGTTCATGCATGTCCGTAGTTCTGCCAACTCCCCCTGCTGTCGTACCCTGACTTTGGTCCCTAATGTTATCAAAGTTCGTCTGGGTGAAGGGAGGTGCTGGATATGCCAAGCCCTTATCATTGGCTTCCCTATCATGATTTAGTTTTTTGACTTTGTTTTTTTGACTTAAGCATAAAGTGCCTAAGTTGCATATGGAACATGTACATGACCCTGTACTTATGCAAATAATGTTAACATCATAATATTAACTTGTAATTACTCAATTTAGGTGGCAAAAGGCTTAGGAATATGGAGACTTTTTAAAGTAAGCAATAAAAGAAATATTGCAAAATAGTAAGACATTATGTTAAATTACTGGTTTTGTTTTAAGAAATGTTTGCTTTACTGATATGGGCATATTAGAATGACTTAAGTGAATACTATAAAACTGTCATTTGTAAATGGAAATTCATTACAGCAGCAGTGGAAATGCAGTGTGATTACTGAAAATAAATAACTTTATTTTGTAGGCATTTAGTGATTGTGCACACATGGTAGAAATGCAGTAATTTCATTGAAAAGTACTGAAGTGTCTAAGATGTTTTGTTGGCACAACAAACATTTGTCTTCACTGGCAGTTTTGTTAGTGTCACTGAGTAAAAAGTGATAATATTGTGAATACAAGAAAGGGGAAAGGGGAAGGGTGGATCTGTTAAACTGCTTGCCTTACTGTTGTGAATGTATTTATAATGATGCAAACATTTCTTGGCTGGATTGAGACTGATGTCTACATAATTATGGGTTATAATATGGGTTTCCTGATGATGGCAGGCATGCTTTCATTGTTGTGTCATTTGACTGTGAGACTAGTACATCCAATGTTTTTTTGTGTAGGACTGTGGCATATTGTTTTAGGTGCAGTAGTGATGCAATAAGTAGGTACTAAGGCAGAGAAAGGATAACTTTAGCCATGAGGAAAACCACATCTGTATGGAAGCCCTTGGGACATATGGCAAATGTCTTGTTGAAAAGGGGGGGGGGGCAAACAGGCTGAGAGGGTAAAGGTCTGGAATCAAGCAGTAATAAATATAATGCAGTTGGGGGTAGGAAATGATGTAGTAGGACATGTTAGAGCCAAGGCAAAACATAGTGCAATTGCCCATACCAGTAATATGGGGAGGGGGGGCTTATCCCTTTAACAAGTGCAGCAGATTTTATGTAGGCCATGTTGGCATTCATCTACACGTAGTAGAACCTCTTATCTGAGGTCCCAATCATGTTCCAGCAACACTGCCAGATCAGTGACTGCAGCATCACCTGAATCAAATAGGTCACAACATTGGATCAACTCACCATCAAGCTTTCATAACAGCCTCTCTTCAAAGTCACTTGCACCACCTCCAAGCCTCTCTTAGGAAGATGCACATGACACATTTGATCTTGATCTACTGTGACTCAAGTGTGACATTTCTGTTAGCAATTTGACTCTCACATACAGATATGTCAATGTTTAATTCAAAGGGGAATAAGTTATTGAATAAAGTAAAAAAAAAAGTGGGGAACTTAGCAAAGTTTTCAACTCTATGCATTTATTTTCTCTAATGGTGTTGCTTAGAACCACATGGAACTGTGGAAAGAAAGCTGTTTGTCATATTGCAGTGATTAACACCATTCATGCTTTATGCATTATCATTGTTGTAGTTGGAGGATCTCATCAGACTAGCACAAAACCAAATACTTTTTAATTCTGTAGTCTATCAAGTCACCAAGATATGAATGCAAGTTGATGGGATATAATATAACATAACACAGTATGACATAACATAGCATAACATAATATAACATAGTATAACATAACTTATAACATAACATAACATAACATAACATAACATATAACATAACATAACATAACATAACATAACAACATAACATAACATGTATGCAAGAGGAGAAGCCAAAGTAGTTAAAATTGCTGAAAATGTCAAAGACAATAGATTATTATGGTCTGGGCACATGTACGGGAAAGCAGAAGACAATCTGGTGAAGAAGATTTGGGACAAACATGATAAAGACAAGAGGAAATGAGGCCATCAAGCAAAGAGGTGGATGAATTTTGTGACAGAAGACCTGGTCAAGTCAGTCATGAGTGTCGAAGAAGGTAAGAGAGTGCACTGAGTAGGGTGAGATGGCAACAAATGTCTTGACACCCCGACCCCATGGAGAAAATGGGAAAAAGGGGGTTGATGATGATAATGATGATGATGAGTATTAGGAGGATTTATTTTCACACTTTGCCCTCACTGTCCTCCAATTATCAGACCCCTCCCAGTCAATTGGCCCACTCATTCTACATAACCAGAGCAAGAGTTTACCAGGAAGGGTAATCAAAATAGCCCTCAATGGTGTTTTTTGTTTTCTTGCTTTGCCCTGATATCTACACACATGCGCACACACACACACACACACACACACACACACACACACACACACACACACACACACACACACACACACACACACACACACACACACACACACACACACACACACACACACACACACACACACTTGGCTTAGAGTGAAGGAAAAGGCCATGCAGTGTTCTGATATTGAAGGATGTTCCCCTTATTTCTGCAAAAGAACTTTCCCTTTATGCACCCCCACCCCAGCAATGAAGCACTGGAGGTGATTTACATGATTTATTTCAGGCAATTCTCAATTTCCTAGTATGCTACTGAGTTCATGCAGCCCTCTTCACCTTATGTAAGAGGCAAGGCAATGTGCTTTCTGTCCATTTTCTCCTTGCCTGGCTCCTCCAGTTCTGAGGCCACTAACTGAACCCTGCTACCCAGGGTTGCAGATGGGGCTTCATCCTTCTGTGGCACATAGCCAAGCTAATGAGGAGGATTTGCATATTCTTCATGTTTGGCCTATTCTATAAAAACAACTATTCATATAAGGAATGAAAAAAATAAATGTATTTATGTAGATGCATTTTTTGGGAATGTTAATTGTTGGTTTCATTTTGTTGATATATTTTGTTTTGGAAGGTAATTCTGAAAATGTAGTACAGTTTTAACAAAATATAAATCAGTAACATCTGCTGCAAATATTTTTTATTTGATTGTACATAAACGTAAGACAGAAAACTAAAAAAACAAAACAAAACAAAAATTACTATACAAAGGCAAAAAGAATTAAAGATTTGAATAGTGAAGAAAAAGTAAGAACAATAGAAATGGATATATTAAAATAATGCTTTTTAGCTAGAAGTTATTATTGTGATGTAATATGTAAAAAGGTAAACAAAACTTTAACAGAAAAAAATATTATTACTGGTAGTGAAGAAAATAATAAGGGTGATGCTAGTTGGGCTATGGCTATGGCCATAACTTATTCAACATTCAACAGATACAAATTATATTAAAAATATGGTAGAAAAAAATTGTATGATTTTGTCAGGACACAAATTTTTAGCTATTAAATTAAGTCATAAACCCACCTTTACTACTAAAAAAGTACAATGTTTAAAACGAATATTTGAGGATAGTCACGTTATTTTAAAAAATGTTAATAATAAGCTAGGCAGCTTTAAATGTGAACATTGTTGTCAGTGTAAATTTATTATTGACCGCCTGAATTGTTATATTTTCTCTATTCAGAAGCCACTGACCATCCCCGGATATTTCTCTTGTTGTTATGATTTTGTGGTTTACGTTGTTGTATGTAGTCAATATGACTGACTATGTAGGAAAAACTGCAAGACCCAAATGTGTTAGAATTAATGAAAATCAATATTTCATTTTAAAACAGATGGCATTAAGTGCATTGCATCAACATAATTTAAATTGCAATAAATGTAAAATATTTGTGTAGCATGTACTAAACCATCAGCAAAATTAAATTACAGATGGAGAGAGGAAAAATAATCTATTAAATCGAAAGTTTAGGAGGCAAGTTTTTCTAAATACTATAGAAAAATGGTATGAATGATTAAGTTGTATGTGCATTTTAAAGCAAAGAGGATATCAGCATGTTTTTTGTAAGGCTATTAAATGCTGATGTGGGATTTTAAAAAGTCTAATGAACTCTAGATTATAAATACATCTGTGTGATGAAAGCATTTGCTATTAACTGTATTAAAGTTTTTATTTAATATTTGGTATATGAGTAGCTGTTTTTAATGATGCAATTGAAATACTGATAGTTTTAAAATTTTATTGTCTTAGTGAATTAATGTTTTTGGGGTATGTTAAAATCTGCTGAAGAGAAAGCTGTTAAATGTATAACTTATTAAGAGTAGATGAGGAATGTTACAAATGTTAGGCGATCCTGCTGTTGAGAAAACATTTACATTGGATTCATTTAAACCAATATTACTTGAGAGTGAATCCAAATCTCTGTTTGGAGGAGGTATGTATGGAGAGATTCTCATATATGAATAATCAGTGAAATTAAGTTTACTTGGTGGAGTCATCAAGGAGGAATGAGTATGAGTCTGATGGCAAAGAATGGGAATGGGTTTACATTGATTCATTTATTAATATGAATTGACATTACTAAAGTGACTTTTTGTTTTATAGGGAGTCATTTAGCTTTGCTTAGGGTTGGGTAAATATATTTGCTTTGAGGGGATAAAGTAATGAGTCTGCAAATGTTGCTGGTTATAGGTTGTAGGGAGGTTTGCTTTTGAGCTGTATGACTGCCTTAATTTAGATACTTAGGAGCTTCAGTCAATTTGTTTTACAAGTTGTGCAAGGTCTTTCAACAATAATACAAGTATTAGTGGACTGCAAAATTGACAAGGAAACAGCCTCTTGCTGGATGAGGAAAAGGCTATGGAAAAGGTCTAATAATTGATGTATTATGACTGTGGAAAATACATGTAAAGCAGAAGCTATTTTGATTAGGTCTACTCTCTAAGCACAACACGAAGTATGTGTCAGGAAAAATGTTTTAGCTCTTTGAAGTCTAGGTTAAGTTGTTGATCTCTAAGGAATCACTGCAGAATATCTAAATGTTATCATTTGCAGAGATATATACCATCACCACCCATAATTATGACTAATTCCTATATGATTAAATTTTCATGTGCATGAGAGCATTTTCACTGTCACCAATTAATGATCAATATTCTTCTATACTGAATGATTGTTTTGAAGCATAAGCCATTTTGATGGATTTGACTCAGACATCAGTTCCACACAGATGAAGTTCTTGGCTTGGTGTGTGTGTGTATGTGTGTATGTTTGTGGATACAAAGCAGAGAAAACCTATCACAGATAGGATGACAGCTTATCATAAACATTAAGTCAGACATGGTACACACCTAAGGGCAATTTGGGGGATTGCCACATCATCTACAACATATCTTGGAGATGTGGGAAAGAAACAGACCAATGACTACAACACATCTTGGAAATGTGGGAAAGAAATGGACCAATGAGTAAAACCTCATGTGGACACAGAGTGGATATGGAGATTACCCATAGAAGACAGCCATCCAAGACCCAAAGTGGATAACCAATTGCTGTGAAACAGCATTGCTAACCACTCTGCCATCTGCCCATCACATATTCTTATAAATACATGAAAGTACCTGCACTCTAAGACATTTAGTCCTTGGAATCCAATCAAGCTTTGCAGTAAAACAACTGTTTTGTTGAAATGTTTAAATATTTCTTGATGTCCATTTCAAAATCATTCCCCGTTGAGTTGCCAAGTGGGGCATAACTTTCCCTTTTCTATTGTCCCACTCCATTTTATGCATCTACCAAAAGATTATTATGGACTCAAAAGACAAGGGAATAATGAGTGTAGATGCTGGAGTCTTCAAGATCACATACAAATTTCTGAGCCTTTAAAAAAAGCCTTTCCATTTGTAAACCACATCAGTTTTCACTCTGGTTTAATGAGATGTGCGATCATGATGATGATAAGCATTTAGTCTGTGATAAAGATGTTTTATTGATTCCTCATATCTGTCACATGCATCTCCCCTTTTCCATGAAAATCTCCTAGTGTCATGGAGCCATGTAACCTAATGTCATCAATGAGTGACTATCAGATATTTTGAATGGGAAGTCCAGTAACTGAGGCACGTATCCCTGTTCCCCACTAACTCATGGTAAACAAGCAGAAAATACAGGCGCTTTACCCAACATGTTCTAACAAAGAACAGTGTCAGGTAAGTCCTGCTTTCAAAGTAAAACTACTCCTGCATAAATGTAAAGTGCAGGAAATGTTTAGAACAGTGTGAAATGACCACAGTACAATGTTAGACACTGTTGCTTGACCAAAAAAGAACATTAATGTATTATACATGACAGCATGTAAATGGTAACTGTGTTTCATCATAAAAAAGATGTTACGTACCCACACATATCTAAAACTAATGAATATACACTCAAACCTGTTCAAGTAATGTTTTGATTTGCTGGATGTGAATATAGTCTTGTTTTACTACCAGAGCCTGATCATGGTCAAATGTGGCCCTAGGTAGGGCAATGGACCGGAATACCTCAGCCATACCAATATCCATTTACTTGACTGCCTGTCCCCAGTTACCATAATACATTCTTCAAACCTGTCAGCACACATACTATTTTCCTATTTACTTTTGTAGTGGTCACAGAGATTTGAATTTAACTTAAAACATTTACTTTAACCTTTGCAGCAGAGACACTGACAGCCAATTGCTAAATAAAACAAAACACTCTGACACTGAAAACATACTCAGCATTAGCAACAATAAACTTATATTCTCTTGAAACTAGGATTTATTGAAAATGCCTCTGGCAACCAGTTAAACTTCAAGAGACATGCTGATTTTCATACTCAGCATATAGTGGAACACTAATTAGTGGTTATGTGAACGATGCAGGGATTTAAAAGCAAAAGTGTAACACATTCGTTAATGATCCAGGACAACAAGCTGAATGCAAGTGTCCCTTTTCATGGGCAGCCCAGGAACAGTGTCTGGTGAAGTGACTTGATCAGAGTGTCACTGTAGACAAAAGAATACTGTGGAAATCAAACTCTGCACTATGGGAAGCATCTTAATCATCTGCACTACATGCCAGACAATTCTTACAACTCAACATAGAACATTTCACATCTGCATGCATAACTTAATTAAAAATGTATTCATAGTTAAAATATTACCATTAAACTTGTAGATGTCATGCTGTCCAGTTTATTCACAATGAAATAATAGACAAACCATCAACAAAATAAGCAACCCAAGGGTCCTTCTCAAAGGACATGGATCATATGATGATACTCTTGTTTACTGCAATTGATTCTTAACTTTACTTCAAGACTACTCTAAGATGCAGGAGCCAAGTATTTATAAATACACACACACACATGCACACACCCATTTGCAACCCCCCCTTGCATGACTGCATGCACCCCTGGTGTTTGCTTATGATCTGATAGAAGAAATACAGAAACAATGACCTAAAAGTATATTTCAGCTTGCTGTTATGAGAATCATACACTGCAACTGTTTACACCACCCATACCTTCCCAGTGTCTTAGCTCAAGAAACAAAGACTCAAAAATCAAATCAGGAACAGATTTTAAATATTTCACTTATATACTTAGAACGTCACTAGATCAACAAGATTCACATTAGTAAGCATTTGTCGAAGGGTACAAAATATGAAACTCACAGGCTTTGCTAAGTGAAGATTACCACCACTGCAGTCTTTGTTACAAAAACTAAGCTGGAGGGCTCAAGAGATTACCACACAGAGACTGCAGGATCCAAAATGGGATTTATTAATTACTGCCACACAGCATACTTTGTTAAATAAAGATAACCACCTCAGCAGTCCTTGTTAAAAGAAAATGGGTTGGAGAATATAATTGTGACAGTGTTTTTTTTTACAGTGTTCATGGCTGCCTTCAAACAGAACTGGGCCCTAGAAAGTTGCTAAGGTTGCCTTGTGGTGGATCCAGAGCTACTAAACAAAGGTAGGAAGAGAAAAGAAGAAGTTAAAATTGCAAGAAACATTAGCACAAAGAATGAGATATATCTGATGTACAGGAAGGACTCTGTGTGAGCCATATGTTAAATATATTTTTAACTTAATCACTATCACAACAACTCATTACCGAATACTAAGGTCAGTGATGTCAGTGGGACTATGATTTGGGAGAGCTACATTTAACTAATGCACATTATTTCTAGAAAAGAAGAGGTCTGCATGATTTCTTAATAATGACTGATTTAAATGGCCCCCTTATCATTTATCACAAATAAAACTGCATGAAACACAAAATATATTGTTTATAAATAGCAAAAGCAATTAAACCAAAATTATATTTAAATTAACTCTACATTGATATTTTACAAACACACACACACACACACACACACACACACACACACATATGCACATACTTACGTGTGTGTGTGTGTGTGTGTGTGTGTGTGTGTGTGTGTGTGTGTGTGTGTGTGTGTCTATATATATATATATATATATATATATATATATATAAATTCAGTAAGATGTGATTTTATGAATATGCACCTCGTCAATCTATAGTACTGATTCATTATTAGTGTGGTCTAAATCAATATTTGCATTTCATTGCTGCATGACTTTGTAAGTGAATGACAATGTACTGCTTGCTTGTTACTTACACTACAAAAGGATGGTTTGTATTGTAGTTGGAAAGAACTAGAGATGGTGAGGAAGGGGAATTTGTCTTTTTTCCACCTGTTTGTGATATCTGAGTTAAATTATTTAAAGTTGACAGGGTATAGGGGTACAGGGAAGATTGCTTATAGATTAACAGGTTCACAGGCAGGTACTAAGCTAGCTACCCTTGCAGGCCATTTTAAGCCTAGCCAGTTTCCTTTTCAAAAGTAAGACTCAAACACTGTGCCTTGTGGCTGTGAGAAAAATACCTTAATCCATATGCCAAAACCCAAAAGAGTGGGCCATTCCCATACCAGTAATTCAACCTGGGCTGCCTGGTTGAAAACCAGGAATCTTAACTGCTAACTTTTTGTTATCTCAGAGACCTGTCTATAACAGTTAGTACTTTTAAGTTCTTGCAAATTCATATTCATTATTTCAGTAATGTTCTTTATCCATCTTAGTTTCTGCTACCCCCTTATTCTTTAGCTTTTTGGTATTTCCCAAAGTCAATGCCCTCTCTAGTGAAAACAGCCTTTGAATTTTCTACATTCATGTTCATCAACAAGCTCATTAGATCCTCCTCAGTTTCAGCTATTAGAGTGGTATCATCTGGATATCTTGATGTTGTTAATATTTCTCCCAGCAGTTTTGATTCCAACATCTGATTGGTCTAACCCAGCTCGTGACATGATATATTCAGCATATAAATTGAATAAATAGGTTGGCAATATTCAGCCTTGTCCACTCCTTTCCCAATCTTGAGCCAATTGATTAAACCATATTTGGTCTAAATTGTGGCATACAGATTCTTCAGGAGGCAGATAGATTTATCTAATAACATTGTACAATTTGTTATGGTCTATGAGTCCAAAGCTTTAGAGAAGTCAATAAGTAGAAGTAAATATTTTGTCAGGAATTTTTTTTCTTCCATTATCCAGTAGATGTTGACAATATGACCTCTGGTGCCTCTGCTCCATCTAAAACTAGCTTGTACATCGGGAAGTCCTCAGTCTGTATATTGGTATTGCTTAGCCTGCAAGTCATTGACTATTACCTTTCTAGCATGTGAAGCAAGGGCAATTGTTCAATAACGTGAGTACCTTTTAGATCTGCCTGCTTTTTAGGGACTGAAACATAAACTGAGCTTTTCCAATCCAATAGCCACTATTGTATTTTCCATATTTATTTATTTATTTCCAGTTTGATAACCGGGGAAGTCCACTGGGCCCGAAAGCCCGTTTTCAGTGGAGGCCTGGGGAGAAAAGCTCCATAATAATAATACATTACACACATAACACTCTGTGTTCTAACAGGACAACACTTTTAACAATTTCCAAAAACATAGTACATTTGGCAGTATACATAAGAAATTAATATTTTTTATGCGACTGTATTGTTAGCATAGAAGAGAGAGATAAAAAGAAATTATACATAGATCTTGAATGCAAGAGAAGTAAAACAGAGGAGAAGTGAAGGAGATGCAAAGAATTTAAAGGAGAAGAGATGCCAGGAGGAAGATAAGAAAAAGAACAGTTAGACTAAGATTCATTTTATGTTTGAGTCTAAAAGTACATCTTATGAAAAAGGCAAAAGATACATTTGTGAGACTAGACATGCATGTAGGCAGTGGGGAGGAGAAGATTTAAAAGGAATAAATAAGAGTTTAAGCAGGGGAGAAAGAGGAGATAAAGAAGTAGAGGGAGGGGAGCTGAGGAGAGAGTTTGAAGAAGAGGGACCAGAGGGGGGAAATTGGAACTGGGATGTATTAAGATCTAGGTAGGAAGTATACAATTACATTTCCAGTTTTGGGAGAGGTGAGAATGGAGAAGAGATTTGAATTGTTCATAGCTTGTAGTGACTCTTAGAAGGGAGGGAAGCAAGTTCCATTTTTTTGCTGTAGTATAAGAAAGTAGGAGGTGGCCAGGAGGTCGTTTGGGTTTGTATACTGAAATAAGATTTTGGTGACTAGATCTTAGGGGCTTGAGAGGAGTGTAGAAGGGCAAGATGTTAGATAATGCAGGGCAAGCAGTGGGTTTGAAAATTAGTTTGTGTGCAGTAGTAAGTTGGAGGTAATCCAGGTGATTTGGGAGTTCTAGCCATTGGAGACTACGGAGGCAGATGCAATGGTGTGTAGAATGAGTGGAGTTAGTAGTGAATTTGGCGATTTTGTAGTAGCAACTTTCAAGTTTTGAGGAGATAGAAGTGGTGAGGTTGGTTAGAAGAGGAGCACCATACAATAGAGAAGGGAGAAGGTAGGTAGTGGCGAGTGTTTGTCTTGTAGCTAAAGAAAGAAAGTTAGCATTTCTGTAAAGCATACCAAGCTTCTGATGGGTTTTTTTATGTTTAGTTGAATATGAGTATTACATTTCAGGTGTTCATCAATGGTAACTCCGAGTAATTTTGCACTACTAACAACTTCTATTGGGGACTGGGAGAGGCTGGAGATTTTGAAGGATGGCTTATCAAGAGGCAGAGCTTTTGAGGGGGAGAAGAGAATGATATGAGATTTATTGGCATTAAGGGAAAGATGGTTTTGAAGCATCCAATTTTCTGTGGTTGTGAAGGCCAATTGGGTTTTGGCTTGGAGCTCGGGAAGGCTAGGGGCTGAGCAGATAACAGTGGAGTCGTCTGCATATTGTACAATTTGAGAATGAGGAATTGCAGAGTGGAGATCATTGATAAAGACATTAAAGAGCAGAAGTCCGAGAATAGAACCCTGAGGGACTCCGGTAGGGGTAGGTAAGAAGTTCGAGGTACCTGTATTCCATTTCACAGCTTGGGATCTATCTGAGAGATAACTTTTGAACCAAGAAAGGGAATTGTGGGAGAGATTGAGGTTAGAAAGGTGGTTGAGAAGGAGTGTGTGGGATATTGTGTCGAATGCCTTGGAAAGGTCAAGAAGAACAGTGGAGACAATATCTCCAGAGTCATGGGCATGGTTGACAATGTCTAGGAAAGAAAGGAGAGCAGTTATGGTACTGTGGCCAGGCCGAAACCCATGTTGAGTAGGAGTGAGGAGTTGGTTATTGAGGAGGTGGGGCATGAGTTGCTGGTGGATACATTTTTCAAGGACTTTTGAAATTGGGGAAAGAATGGCTATTGGGCGGAAGTTAGAAATGTTATTATTTTTGCCTCCTTTATGAAGGGGCAGAATGTGGGCAGCTCGCCAAAGTTTGGGAACATAAGATTCTTGGATGGATCTATTGATCAGAATGCTGATAGGTATGGTGATGCCATCTGCTTCAAGCTTGAGAAAAAGTGATGGGATATTGTCGGGGGCATTGGAGCATGGTTTGAGTTTGGAAAGAAGTTTTTTGATACTGGTGGTAGACACGGGTTGTAGAATAAAAGTGGGAGGGGGTTTATGGGAGCAGGAGTGAGGGGAGGATGGTGAAGAAGGCTTTGTGTTTGGGCTAGGGGTGGAAGAGGAGAAAGATTTAGTCAGTTCAGCTATGGAGCTGGTAAAAAAGGAATTGAAGAGGGTTGCAATTTCTGTGTCAGTCTTATTGTTGTCTGGACAGGGATTGGATTTAGTACCTGGGTGTAAGAGGGAATTGATGGAATTCCAGAATTTTTTGGGATTGTTTGCGAGGGTAGACTGTAGTTTGTTGTAGTATGATTTTTTATCTTTTATGATAAGTTTTTTAGTAAGATTGCATAGTTGCTTAAATTGAAGGAATGAAGCTGGGTTTTTATTTTTATTGTATAGTTTCCAAGTTTTGTCTCTTTGTAGCATTAGAGTTTTAGTGTCCTTAGTTAGCCAAGGAGCAGAGTTGTGTTTTATTCGTTTTGTTTGAGGTGGGGCTTGGGAGTTTAGGATTTTAAGGAAGGTAGTATTGAAGACTTCTAAGGCTTCATCTAGGGGAAGAGTTTTTAGTGGCTGACTAGAATCCAGTCCAGGATGGAGCCTGGAGGGTTATTTTTGTTAGGTCTGGTAATGTTGTTTATTAGTTGAGTAAAATTATAAAGATTGATAGACAGAGAGGGAGTATTATTATTAATTGCATTCCAATCAATATTGACATCACCTAGAATGTAAGTCTCATGCTTGATATTGTTTGTAGCCCAACAGAGAATATTCTCAAGGGTGGAGGAGTTGTCTCCAGGGGGTATATAGATGGTTATGATACAGATACTTTTGAAGTTGTTTATTTTGAGGATTCCTATGACTAGTTCTGCATTATTAAATTTAGGAATGGGATTTTGGTATGGGCTGAGATTTAGCAGGCAGTTGTAGACTAAGGCTACACCACCTCCTTTTTTGTTTTTGCGATCGGACCTAAGTGCTTGGAAGCCAGGTAGTAAAATCTCAGAGTTAGTAGTTTGTGGTTTTAGCCAGGTTTCGGTTACTGCTACTATGTCAGGTGTAGTGAGATTTAGCCAAGCATGGAAATGTGTTATTTTGTTATTAATACTCTGGGTATTAATGGTAATGAATTTAAGGTATTTATGGCTGTATCTATTAGAGGAGGTAGTGGGAGAGAGATTGTTAGTAGATGTTGACCCAGGGTTGGGGTGGATATCTCCTGCAAGAGCAAGCCAAGAGAAAGGAGAGAGGAGGTGAAACTTTGAATTGAGGCATAACATAAGAGGGAGATGTAATTTAATTTTGATAGCAGGAGATTTTAAATAGACTGTATGGAGTTTTAGTTTGAAACAGACCTCCCAACCGTCCCGAATTACTCGGTTTTTACCGAGTTTTGGGGTCCAAATGAAGGGGTGCCACGATTCCCGAGTGGCACCCCTTCATTCTTTTGCTTTTGTTTTTATTTTTAATTTTCGCTGTCGAGCTGGCGCCATCACGTGCGCGATGACGTCAGCTCCATCAGCACTACCAGCCAGTCGGAACTGAGCTCAAGGAGCTCACGTCATCATTCCCAGCTGGCTGCGAGTAGGCGGGAAGTGCTTTGCTATTTGAAAGGAACTGTACTTGCTGCCGAGAGTGCTGGCTTTGCTGCCGTTTTGGACAGAAATGAGCAAGGGACTTTGCTCCTGTTTATTTGCTGGCTGCTTTAGGGACTTGTTGCTCTGTTGTGCTGACTTTGCTGAGGCTCGAGGGGGACTTTGTTGCCATGAGAGTAATTCTGGCTTTGCTGAGACAACTGCTGTGCTGCTGCTGCAGAGCTTTGGCTGTTTTAGTGAGAGGAATGTGGTTGTGTAAGTAACCAGAAAACATCCCAGTAATTTACCTTCCAATGATATCTTTTGGCTTAGTGATATTTTATTGTCTTGCTTTTTAAAGAACGCTAACTGAATTCAAATACAAGCTAAATGTGTAGTTGGTTGGAAGCATTTTAGTACCAGTTTCGAAGGTGCAGAAACGTTTAATGCATGCGGTATGAAACAGGCTGTTTAATTCTTGCACCTCAGTCTCAAAATAGTTGGTTTTATTATAAACATTGTGTGTGTACAGAATTTGCAGAACAAGTTTTTCGTATTCTCTAAGTCTTGCTGTTGTGTATTTGCTGTAGCCTGTATAAGAGGCTTGATCAAGCAATGTACTTGGTATATTTTCACTCTGGTATTCCGAAGAACAGAGTGTGTGTGGGAATACAAAATGTTTTATAAATCGTTGGCTTGTTGTGCCACACATAGTCCGATGTCCTAAAAACGAGGCTGAGAGTGCTGGATTAGTTCGAGGATGAAGCAAGGGGAAATTCTATGTATGTGTGCGAATGCTGTATGCTGATGTAGCTCATTTTAGAAGTGATGTCTGTTGCAGATGCTGACTTATCTGCGGTGCGGATTAAAAACAAGTTACAGTTCTAATAAGCATGCGGATGTAATATTTTGGTAGTGTTTTCTGTTAATGCACGCCGTGTGTTCCTTCCAATTTACTCACTGACATCTAGGGTTGCTAGACACTTGTTGGACTCTCTATTTAGAGAATGAAACAAAAATATAAAATATAAAAACCTTCAGTGTTGACACTTAAAAGTTTAAAAATATCCGTTTGAGTGAGATATTAAAATAACAGTAAGGGGGTATTTCAACGTTCTCTTAAATTAAGACATTATAAGTTTAAATAAGACCTGCTTTTTTAATTTTTCAGCAACAAGCTCAGTTCTGTTTTCAGTGGTGATAAGGGACCATTCCTATGCTGAAGGGATTTGTTAGAGTCATCATACTATATGTTTGTGCAGGTCGTAGCACTCAAATTCAGTTCAACAGGATATAGCTCACTTGTTGCTTGGTGACTTAACTGATATGATATAATGCTGGCAAGCATGTGTAATACTGGACTTCAATAGACAATCTGGCAAAGCACATTCATACATCTCATTACCAACACCAAGTGATATATATTAAATAAAAATAACAACTTATGCATTTAAAAATCATTTTGGTCATTAGTGAAAAAGCACTTTAACTATATCTTCTCTGAAGAGATTTATATCAGAAATGTAAAGTCCCTAGCCACCACCACTTGTGAATTTATATTTTGTTCTATTCAATTCCTCATTAAATCTGTGGTTTTCAGTATTTATGTGGCAAATCACTGAAGGATTGAATTCACTAAACACTGACAGACATTTGAATTTCAGACTTCATATTCTTTAGAAAATAAATGGTAATACAACTTTTTATTCAGTCTTCCCATCTTTCAGGAAACTACTGATTTGGCATAGTGGTATGTTTCTCTGACTGTAGTGCACAGGGTCCTGGCTGGGCTCAAGTCTTGGCAGTGAAATGCATGGTGGTAACACATTTTATCCTAGCAACTTTCCAAAATTATACAAGCAGTGTTTAAAATGTGTCACTGAGTTTTGGCCTTTGCGCCCCACCCCCCAACAAAAAAACTAAAATTGAAAATAAGTGCGAGAAGCTGTGCAAGATGCCTATGACTTACACTACTGTCATTTTATTTTCATTTATATATATATCAGATATATTTTGTGTGTGTGAAAGTAGACTTTTATGATGGAAATGTTCTGAATTGAGCAGTTTTGTCATTATTGGTTCATGCATTTTGTTTCAATGCCTACTGGAAAAATGTTTAAACAATAAATTTAAAATTTGCTCTAACTTAAGTCTAACAAGTGGGATGTATTATACAAGGAATATAATTTAATAAAGTCAGGAAGGTGTATCAAAGAATGCATGTATGTTTCTTGTTTTGTGTGCAAGGGGCCTATGATTTGAAAACAGCCCAAAGGTAATCTTTATCCACCACTGGCCAGATGCATTTTCTTTGGATGTGGTGTGGGTTTCAATGAATGTGAGTTTCAAGGGCAGAGAAGTTTTAATGCCAAGTCTATTTTCATTGTGAGACAGTCTTGCTTTGTTTAGCAGATATAATCTAGTGTTTGTGCATTGTGCTATAAAATGTAAAAATAAAATCCAAATAATCACTGTATAAGTAAAACAGTATGCACACATTACTGTTTATGGTAAATGGGGCAAAATAGTCAGCCAGGTAATGGGACATTGGAATGGCTGCAGGGGGACTCTGGTGCCATATTTTGGTTGTCTGTTCTTCAGTTTGCATTTGAAAGTTGATGTCCCACAATTCTAGTGGAGTGGGCGGGGTTACAAAATTATGTATGCAAATTTTATGTTAATCAGCGTACAGATTTGTACCTATTTTTCATGGGCCTTGTCCAGATTTTTGATGTTTCCAGGTTGAGAGGTATGGTTTGAAATAATGAATTGGATTTGGTTGAAGTAGAGAGGGGGATATTAAATAAAAGTGGAGTGTTGAAGGGTGGGGAAAGGAGATAGTGGAGGGTGATGGGAGTGGGAAAGAGGAGGGTAGTGTGGTAGAGGAATAGGAAGTTACATTATAGAGAGCAGTTAGAAGGAAAAGACATGTAAATGAGGTGAGATAGTGTGGAAGAGACATGGATGAGTAGGGTAGGATAGATATTAGAAGAGGGGGTAGAGACTGTGTGGGTAGTTTGGAGATATAAGGAGGAGAAGTATGTGAGAGAGCAGTCAGGTAAGGGAATAGAGAGGGGAGGGGTAGTTTAAAGAGATATATCTAGGAGGGGAGGAGCAAAGAGATGGGATAGGTTGAGGGCAACAGGGGAGGAGACAGGAGGAGACTATAAATGTAGATGCACTGGGAGTGGGTGGAATTTGGGGGTAGGGTAGGGGAGCGGAGTGAGCCCGCAGGGCGAACGGAGCAGGTAGAGCCACTGAAGGAGAGAGGCCAAGGAAAAACTATCAGTGGAGAGCTGAAATGTTAAGGAAAGTTTGGGGATGGGTAGAAGGTAAGGGCCTAATCAATAGTGGTAGTGGACAGAGAAACTTATGATATACTTATCTTCAAGGAGGGACTGTTGCACTGGGAGGTTGTGATAGTAGACAGTGAAATGTAGGTGAAGAGGAGTACAGTAGGAAGGAGAGAAAATTATCTGGAGGCAGTAGTGTCTTACAAATATATAAAACCTGCGAGTCTAAGGGAAGAGGCTTTAATCAGAGGGGAGAGACCAGGAGAAGGGTGCCACCTAGTGGACAAAAGATTTATAGCAAGTAGTATCTCAAGTACAGGGGGGAAGGAGGTATGTTTAAAGTGGACACAAGAGGAGAGGGCAAGCAAGAAGTACTTGAAGGGCTTTGGCTGCTGGACGACCTAGCTAGGGAGTATATAATAGCAAACCCTGGAGAATCATAACAGAACTAGCATTAGATAACCAGAGTTTTCAAAACAGAGCTAGCTTTAGAACAGTCTGTTGTATTAGGAGGACATACTTTCTTGTGTTTATACTTTTCTTCAAATAGGGAGGTTTTTAAGGTTCAGCTCCTCAGTTTAGGAATGGACAGTAGTAGGTGGGTGGAGGACGTTGGTCAACAGCCACAGGGCAGTCTCACACTAGAGAACAATACAGGCAGGTTGATCAACTGGTAAATAAAGTGGAGAGAAACAAGAAGTAAAATAAACAGAAAACAAGGCACACTCAGAAATACTAGGCATTGATATTCATATCCTAGGCAAGATATTACAGTTCTGTTAAACACTATAGCAAGGGACAGTATGAGAATAAACAGACGCAATGGCTGAATTCACTTACCCCCTAAGTTAAGCTTAGGAGTAGAGTACAAGTATAAAAAGCAGTAGTCCTCACTTACTCCAAATGTTAAGTTAGGAGTAGTCTTTTAAAATATCAGCAGTTCCAACAAAACATGGCAAAATATTGCTATATAACGCAGTATTCTTTAACAACAGTGGCAGTTAATCAAAATATATCAAATAGAGCCTCAGGCTTCTGAGTGTACAAAGCAGATAAATTTGGGGTCTTATTCAACAGTAAAATAGAAGGGGAATGGCATATAGCTATGTACGATAGCGTATATGCATTCCACGTGCAGGAACACAAACTATTTAACTGTAAAATACAAGCGGAATGGCATATAGCTATGTACGATAGCGTATATGCATTCCACGTGCAGGGACACAAACACTAGCAGCCATTAGCGGCGATTAATGCATAACAAAATATAGAGCGATATTAACAAGTGCAATCTAGGTGGTGAAACAAGATAAAACAATCTATCTTTGCACACGCAATGTTAATATGTGCGTCCTAGGCAGTTAAACATAGTAAAGCAATCTATCCTCGCTCTTACAGCAGGTAAACATAATAAAACAAGCTATCCTCGCACACTAAGTGGAAGGGTAGGACAAAATAAGAATGGCTAGATAAATACAGCAGGGCTCACCTTATTGGAAGTATAATCCCGTAGCCAGATGGGCATAGCAGCAGAGAGGAAGACCAGGGGGAAAAAAGATGGTGACTCACTGAGTAAGGAATATTTATAAAGTCAGGGAGGAAGTAGGAGGGAGGGGGAGGGGAAAGGGGCAGGGGAGAGGGCAGGTAGAGACCGGAAGTTACTAGTGCTCCGCAATATAGTGAGAGTCAAATACAGTCACTAGGTAGGCAGTATAGAGCATCCAGCAAGAAGAAGTAAAAGAGAGTAAAGATAGGAGGACAGAAGTTGCAGTATTAAATGGGGCCAGGAGTAAGTTAGCTAATTGGATAAGAGGGAGCAGTGGCAAGGAACGAGAGAAAAGGAGACAGAAAAAGGTCCAGTCCACTGAAGGAGAGAGGCCAAGGAAAAACTATCAGTGGAGAGCTGAAATGTTAAGGAAAGTTTGGGGATGGGTAGCAGGTAAGGGCCTAATCAATATTTACTGGCAAATTCCAAGCAGCACTGTAACAACATCATTTGCCATGATTTTAAACAATTTCACTGGAATTCCATAATTTCCTAAAACGTTGTTATCAGCAAGGCCTCTTTAACTTTATTGTCCAGGATATCTCGCCCTAGATTACAGAACATGCCATCATATATAACAGTGATGATTTTCTTATGAAGTTATTCTGTATATTTATGCCACCTCTTCTTAATATATTCTGCTTATGTTAAGTCCCTCTTATCTTTGTGTTTTGCTATGCCCAATGATACCTGGAAACTCCCCTTAATTTCACCATCATTTTAAAGAACTGCCTTGTCTTCCCTATTCTGTTGTCTTCTTCCCGTTCTTTGCACTGCTCATTTAAATATGCCTTAGACTTCTCTGAAATTCTACATTCATTTTGACATGTTTTTTCCTATCTTCATTACGCCAGCTATATACTCCCTACTCATGGAGACTTTAATTACCCCTCTATAAACTGTGAATCCTACATGGCATCATATCTGCAGGCACAGAGATTTCTGGACTTCTAAATACAAACGCCCATGACCAAACAGTGAAAACGCCCATGGAGGCTCCAACATGCTGGACCTCTTACTCACAAATATGGGAGAATGCTGCAACTACCCTCCCCCAATTTCTCATCCTGCCTGGTAAGGTCCGACCATAAAGTTCTCATCTTTGAAATCATAATCAGCTTTGTAACCACAATAAAATCAATAACAGTTAGGAAGGCAGACTATCTTTTATTAAGAGATGGTTTGTCAAAATTCAATGTTCTGCCAAACCTTGAAAACACAGAAACCAATGCTGAATTTCTCTCAGAAACCCTATACAACCATGTCAATGGCTGCATAGAAGCTATTGTACCTAGAATAAGTAAGCCTAGAACTAGCCCTGGTGGCATTCTAGACTAAACATGATATACATCAAAAGGGAAAACAATTTGAGCAAAAATCAGGAAGGGTAATTCCCATAAAGATAAAAAAAACTCTCTCATCAAACTTAATAGGTAACTAAGAGGGCTGTTTAGATCAAACAAAGAAAACTTTGAGGTTAATATAGCCTTTCAGGTGAAAGATAACCATAAGGCCCTCTTCATATATGTTAGAAACCTTAAGGTCAACAGACAGCAATGCAGTGAACTGGTGGTTAAGGGTGCCACATTCACCGAGTCTAGCTATATAGTGAACCTGTTAGTGGACAAATTCATTTCCAACTTTACCCCCATTACCCCCAATCATCCCCAAGAAAAACATAACCCCTCCAACTAGAACTAGGGAGCATGAACTGGCTGTGCTCACTAAAACCAAGAACACAGCCTCAGTGGGCCCTGATAACATCCTGGAATGCCTGCAGAACAGTCTAAAATATGACATATTAGGACCACTGGAGTCACACATTAACTATAGTCTTAAAACAAGCTTTGTTCCATGAGAACGGAGGAGTGCAGTGATCATCCTCCTTCATAAGGGAGGGCCTTCAACAGATCCTGGAAACTACAGATCCATTAGTCTGACTAGTCTTATTTGCAAACCTATTGAAAGAAGTATCATGGAGATTATTAACAAGGACATAGGAGACCTCCAGACACTGGTTCCATCCCAGTTTAGCTTTGTCAAAGGGAGGTCATGCTTATTGAACCTGGTGGCATTCTTTGAAAAGGTTACTAAGATTATGGATGATGGGAAAGTGGTACATACTTACTACCTAGATTTGGATAAAGCATTTGATACAATACTCATCTTGGGCATTATCAACAAAGTTATAGAACTAGGTATAAACCCCGTTATTACATGTTGGATAGCTAGCTGGCTCATAGGACCGAAGAGATTAGAATTGGTGAGGCCACCTCAACAAAGAGGCCAGTCCCCAGTGGAGTTCCTCAGGGTTGTGTGCTGGGCCTGCTCCTCTTTGAAATCTACTTCTCAGAGGTCAAAGCCATTGTCAAAGGTCACTGAATGACCATGTTTGTGATGCTTGCAAACTGTGAGCAGTCTTTAAATTCTTCCCAAGATAAGAACACCCTTCAGGAGGGTCTAACACAGATGAATGCTTGATGCCAAAGCCATGACTTAAAATTCACTGCCAAGAAAGGCATTATGGTACCTTTTGGGAAGTCAGTCACTCCGGGTCACTTTGCCATGAACAAAACATCCCCAAAAGTTGATTCACTTGTCATGGATCTGGGAAATCATGTAGATAGTGACATAGCCTTCAACTAATATGTGTCCAGGAAACAAGCAAATCCTTCTATGTTGCTCAGCTTATAAGTAAGGGTCTAGAGTGGTTATTGTACAACTGCACTTGGGCCTCATTAGACCCATCATGGAATTTAAACCCCCTTTAATATGTACCTGACCAGACACGTGCAACAATTGGAACATATACAAAGGTTCCTTGCAAAAAGAATACAGGGAGTAAAGAAAAAATGTCCTATGCTGATCCCCTCAAAACCCTGTCTTTTTACTATGTAAAGAGTTTCTATAATGGTTAAGGTGTTTACCTCACAGATACAAGGCACAGGGTTTGATTCTTACCTTTGAAAAGGAAATTGGATAGGCTTAAAATGGCTCACAAGGGCAGCTAGCCTAGGTATCATACAGACTACTGATAGGTGATATTTGACTGGTGTACAAGGCATCCACGAACCTTGTTTAATGAACCTTTTCACATCTGCAAAACAAACAGCATCAGAACTACTAGAACAAAAGAACTAAATTTTGCTTTTGACATAAATAGGACACGGAGGCACAGATATGCTTCTCAGAGAATTCCCATTCTCTGGAACAGGCTGCTAATACATCTGAAACAGAGTTCCTCCCTAACTCTGTTTAAGTGCAACTTAGACCAATGGATGGATAATCAGAATGCCCTAGTCTGGCACCTATGTCTCTGATGGACAGAGCCAGGCAGTAAACCTCCCCTTATATAAATCAAATTTGTGGGTCACATTTGGGTTGCACAGCTAGACTTATAAGCGCACTAGTAGTCATTAGCCTAGTGCACACCTATGAACCTATGGTTGAGTATTTCAAGAAATGTGTTGAATTTGGGTACTGATTCATCAAGAGGTAAACATTTTAGTAATGACCATTTGCAATGGGTTAAACTGTTGATAGCATCTGAGTTGAATTTTTGAGAAACTGCATACTTGTTTGCAATTTGTTGGTTTATTTTTATTATTTAGTTGTCTTAATGCATATGTAAGAAAATGATCACTGATTGTATCAGATAATATGTAAAAAGATAATCACTGATTTTATCTTGCAAGCAACCAGAGGACCTTATATTGTGTGGGTTGCTGGTAAGAATCCAGTCAAGTATGGATTGTCTGAAGTTTTATTGAGTCTAGGTGGAAATCTAATAAGTTGGGAGAAACTATACATATCTATTGGATTGTTAAGGATGTCAGAATTGATCAATTGCTAGTCTGTGTTAAGATGTCCAAGTATTATTTTTTCTTGGCATATGCTATGTGATCTCCAATATAGGATATCTTCAGCAGTGCTACTGTTATGACTTGGAGGTATAGACAGTGCAGTGCAGTGCTTTATATGTTCTTAGGTCTACTTCAAAGAATCGAAAGACCACTTACTCGAATCGCAGTTCATTGAGAATAAATAAGTGAAACCACATATTTGTGAAACTGTAAACCAGCAAAAACTTTCATTGGGAAAGGAACCACTTGACCACCAGAAAAAAAAGACAACAAAGTGAAAAAACCCACCAAAGTAGAGGGCTTTGCCCCCTCAACTAAATATACCAACTCCCAGATTGCACCATAGTGGGAAAAGGGCAGATACCTCCATGGTGGCCAAGTAGTTTCTTTCCTGGGTGTTGTTTTTTGATGATGTAACTATTCAATGATGTGGAAATTTGCTGATTTTGTCTCAATGAACTGTGATTCGAGTGAGTGGTCTTTCAATTTTGGTTATTTATCCTTAGTATGAATATTAGAATTTCTAATGTATCAATGTTGTAAGAATATGGTGATAGGTCAAGTGTATTTTTGAATATTATAGTAAAACTGCCTGCTCTTTTACTTTTTCTATACTTTCTGAGAATGCTGAGCCAGGGAGAGGGAATTTATCATTTTTTAAATCTCTGTATTAAATCAAGTTTTTGTATTTATTGTTATTTATGTGTTATAGATGACAATGCAGGCATGTGTCTATTGCTGTTTGTTACAGGTACTTTTGTACTTTTGAGGTTTATGTTTAAGAGTACTAAGGCATTATTGTGATAGTGGTGAAGAGATAGACTAAGTGTTGACATAGTAGAAGTACTTGTGGGTATTGGGTTTAGGCCAGGGTGTAGTAGATATCTCCTCTAAGTATCAGAGTGGCTGTGACATATTGATTTGAAAGGAGACATTTGTATTTATACTTAAGTTTTATGGTAAATTTTTGATATATAATATTGGATCTAGGATATCTAAAGATGAAGGTGTTAGTGTTGGTGGTATGATGTAGTAGAATTCAGGAGATATGGTGATAAGGTAGGTTTAATTACAGTAGTTGAGGTTATGTGGATTGGTGGGATCATTGTGGTATACAGGAACAGTGTTATGGTAAGCTGTGATATGTGAGAGGACAGAAAGTTGCCAAGAAGCATTACAATGAAGTGGTGTGTGCTGTGAAAGAAGGTTATGTGGGTAGGACTGTTTTTAGAAAAGTTGTAAATAATTGTCATATCTAATTGACTGAAAAAGTTCAGTGTATGTATGAAGTTTGTTGGTATGGCCTAAGATGATTGGTTTATTGGAGAAGTTACCAGACAATGTGATTAGTTTTGTGGTATGTGGGCAGAGATATTAATGTATAAAAATATTAAAGTAGAGTGGGTGCGGGTGTGTGGGAATTAGGTGTAGGGTAGGGGAACAGACCTAGGCAAGCTGGAATTGGTTGGAGGCCTGCATCAAATAACAATCTGATTATCTTTGTTCACAAAAGTGAAGTAAAGTGAAAAATGGCTGGATTTTTTGGTGTCACACCACTTTTAAGGCAGGAAGATAAAGCAGTGTTCTTATGTGTTGCATGCTGTTTGTTGTGCTTTATGAATATTGTTAAGGAGAATAACTGCATGCTACATTGAGTTAGAAAAATTATTTAAGGTCACTCTTCATTATTATTAATTAATATTTACAGGGGAACAGATACTCAGAAAAAGGTACACTGCACCTGTGTATAGTCTGCTCAGCTGCTATACCACTCAGAACAGTAAATGTAGTGAGGGAAGGGCTACAATCTAAATCAATTAGGAAAATTATGCTTTAATATACACAGTAGCAGTGAAGAGACTGGGAGATCTGCTTCATTCTGCACCTTTAAAAAGATAAGCTAGCCATTTCTCTCTCCTCTTATCGGAAGTCTGGAACTCTGGCTGCTAAATGAGCACGTTACTAGTACCTCAAACAGGAATGCTCCCTCCAAGTCAGCAGGCTGCCACATGAAGACATATCTTTGATTTTCATTTTGGATGACACAGCTGGTGAAATTTGCAATTTCATATGAACTTGCTCACATACCCGCAGCTACTTAGATATGCAGTTTGATATTCAGTGTGGGATACTATTGGGAGCCGCAGAATATAAACAGACAAGTTAGAGTCATTGCAAACTAAGGTCTCGAGTTTTGGAAAGATTATTTATATTGGGTTTCTCTAGTATTATATTGAGTACACACAGCTAGGCTTATAAAGACCTTTGGGTCAATAGCTCAGTAACCACCTATGAACCCATGAACCTATACGGAGTTTTACTGGAAAAGCTCACCCAGACTTATCACCACACTAATACTGACTATTTTCACCTTGAGTCAAGCAGAAAATAGTCAATATTAGTGTGGTGATAAGTCCAGTTCTTTAAAATTATATCCAAAATTATCAGCAAACAAAAGCAACTTGAACCATGAATGATCATTCATGGTTTCAGTTGCTTTTCTTCTCTTGTGAGTCACACAGAAATTAAAATTGTCCCTACAATCACCCTGGTGCTGTTCTGTTTTTAAAGCCAAATGTATTTCTAGTTGCTTGCCCCTTTTGTTAATTTGACCACGTTTCCTTCCCTGCTAATGTTTTGCTTCTGGTGAGAGAAGAAGCAAAGCAGTGTTGTATTCCAGCAGTGAAGCTGTGGTGAGACCAACACTAGTAGTAGTCAGGCAATAGTCATTCATGCGACTCCCCTCTTTTCATCATTCTTGACAAGCTAATTCTTTCGTTTCAGTAAGTACTGCTTGATTTACTTTTAACCTCAGAATATTTTCCTAAATACTTCATCCATAAATCATCAGGTTCTACTTATTAGTTTCCCCTCAAGTGTTTGGCAGTGCACTGTACAGCCACAGACACCCTGAGTTGGCATTTGTTCTGTAAAAGCACCATTGAAATTTCACCAGTATGTAGTTGTGCACAGAACAAATAGTTTGCAGTGACAAGGACTGCCTCCAGAGCTGTAATCCAGACATTAGACAGTTGGATTGAGAATATAAAGTAATCAATAAAAAGGGTCTGTTGCCATGGCTATGAACTTTCCCACTATCTCTGTTAACAGTTTGTTGGATATGGCATCATGAGGCAATGTAGAAATTGCCTCATGTTTACTGACAGCCAGTTAATTCTCAAAAAAAACTGATATGGTATGTGTGAGATGTATTTACACAATGTCACTGGAGGCAAAGCTCTCACATAAAAGCACCCCTAAAATCAATAAGGTTGTCAGTAGTACACACACTGCACCCATCTCACACATTTCAAAGCAGACAAGGTTCTCCACATTCAAATCACTATAGGCAAAATCCAATATCACTGCAAGCTATAGGACCCTCCTTTATGACCCCCCAAAAAATAACATGTATTTAAACATAATGGAAACACTCATCATCCCAATCAATACCAAATTCACGGGTGACTTTAATTATCCCACTATTGACTGGGAATCATATATGACACCAAGCATTCAGGTACAGAGATTTCTGGATGCTGTAAACACAAACTCCCTGGACCAGACTGTCAGTACACTAACCGGGGTTGCAACTATACCGGATATGGTCCTCACTAACATGGCAGAGTTCTGCACACCCCCTAGTATAATATCTTTTCTGGTAAGGTCTGACCACAAAATGGTTTCTTTTGAAGTAAAAATAAAACTGGTAACTCTGGTTAAACTTAGAATATTCAGAAACTAATGTAAGGCTAACTTCCTACTATTAAGTGATAACCTGGCAAAATTTCAAGTCCCCATAAACCCTGAGAACACTGTTGCCTATGTTGAACTGCTCAGAGAAACTGTATACAAGTGTGTTAACACCTGCATAGAGACAGCTGTACCCACCAGGAAAAAGTACAAAACTACCTCAAAAAACAAGCCACCCTGGTAGAAGCACAACATCAATAGGCTGTATAACAGAAGGAAGAAAATCCTGGTAAAAATTAGGAAGTACAGCACCCAGCAGGATAAAAGCACTCTCATCAAACTAAACAAACAACTCTGAGGATAAATAAAGTCTACCAAAACCCAGCTTGAGGTAAATTTGACCACCACACGGCATTCTTTAGCTATGTCTACACACTCAAAGGCAATACACAATTGTGTGCAGAGCTCATTGTTAATGGAGCCACCTATACTGAGTTAGAAGACATAGCAAACTGATCAACAAATTCAGCTCCAACTTTACCCCTCTCTCCCCTCTGTCAGGAAACCTTCTATCATGAAATGCCATCAAATATAATTCCTCCTGCTATCATTAGGGAACAGGTCCTTAATTCACTCTCCAACGCCGAGAACACTGCATCAGTGGGAACAGACAATATCCCAGTGTGCCTTCTAAAACAGTATGAAACATGATCTATTAGGCCCTCTGGAATTGCTATTTAACTATAGCCTCCAAACAGGCTTCATGCCTCATGAATGGAGAACAGCAACAGTCATCCCTCTACACAAAGATGGACCATCTACAGACCCTGGAAACTACAGACCTATAAGTCTCACTAGTCTCTTATGTAAAGCAATGGAAAGAATTATCATGGAGATGATAAGTAATGATATAGGAAACCTCCAGACACTGAACACAACCCAGTTTGGTTTCATCAAGGGCAGGTCATGCCTACTCAGTCTGGTGGACTTCTTTGAGAAGGTCACCAAAGCAATGGATAAGGGCAAATGGCTAACACTCCCTACCTTGACCTGGCCAAGGTATTTGACATGATACCCCACTCAAGCATTGTTGACAAACTTAAGAGGTTAAGAACAAACCCTTATGTCACCTGGTGGATAGCCTGCTGGCTCACAGACAGGACCTAGGAAGTTAAAATTGAGGAGTCCACTTCTACAAAGAGGTCAATCATAAGTGGAGTCCCTCAGGGATTGGTTCTGGGACAGCTCCTTTTTGGAATTTTCTTCTTTGAAGTCAAGACCAATGTCAATGGCCTGTGGCTGACTAGATTTGCTGATGATTGCAACTTAGGAGCTGTCATTGAATCTCCCACTAACACAAATGTTCTCCAGGAAGGGCTGATGCAGACATACAACTGGTGGCAAAGCTATAGACTAAAACTAAATGCCAAGAAATGCATAATAGTATCCTTCAGGAAGGCATCCACCCCTGGTAACTATCATACTGACAACATACCCCTAAGAGTTGACCCTGAGGTCAGGGACTTGGGGATACACATAGAGTGCAATCTAGCCTTTGACCATCATGTGTCTATGGTAGTGAGGAAATCATTGTATGTTATGCAACTTATAAACAACGGTATGGCATCTAGGTCCAAGGAAGTCATTGTTCCATTGTATTTGGCTTCCATCAGGCCTATCATTGAGTACAATGCCCCCTTTGGTATGTACCTAACCAGGCATATCCAATAATTGGAACATCTACAGAGGTTCCTCACTAAAAGAATATAGGACATAAGCAACATGTCCTGTGCAGACCACCTCAGGGCCCTATCCCTGTATTCTGTCTCCTACAGGCTGTTGAGGGGAGATCTATGCCTCACATACAAGTCATTGTCAGACCCCACTCTGATGGACCTCTTGCATATCTGCAAAACAAACAGCACCAGAATTACCTGTTCTAAAGACTTAAACCTTGTCTGTGATATAAATAAGTATATATCCCAGAGTCTAACCCTTCTCTGGGACAGGATCCTCATCCACGTGAAGCAGAGTGCCTCCCTAACCCAATTCAAGTGTAACTTAGATAATTTGATGGGGAACATGAAATTCTTCCCTGAAATGACACCTGCGTCTCTAATGGACACAAGCAGCTTGTAAATGGTTCATTTCTCAGGACCCCGATTGCAAATATTTCACCTCCCAAGCCATTATTTACACTTATGAAAGGTATCAGAAATTGTCAGAGATTTGGGATGCATGGCTAGGGTTTAGCCTAGTAAACACCTATGAGCCTATAGAGTAACCAGCAACATTTTGTAAGACTTTCTCCATCGGTCAGGCTTCTAGTTCTGCAGTGTGATGGAAGCTGTTCCTTATGGAGAATTTCTGTAGATTAAACAGAACTATACTTTGCATCAAGATTCTTGAATACAGTCATTCAGGCTTATGTTGAAGTGACAGACCAGACTATATACTAAAAACTGTCTTTCGAAGACATTTTTTGGAATTATTAATGCCAATTGACATTACATGCATTTATAATCAAGGAGATTACATGTTTATTAACAAAAAAACTAGTGACAGCTTGGCCAGTGAAACTGGAAATCTGATATGCATATAGTGGACATTTTGTACTACTAGTCCCCTTTTAATAAAATGTTAAAATCATGAGTCACATTACATATGGAGCATAGAATTCAACTATTGTAGTGAGGAGTTAGTTGCAAGACAAAGTATGTATGATATTTAATTCACTATTGTCCTCCCATCCCTCCTATTTGTAAAGAATTGTCATATTACCTTAACATATATTGATAAGGTCATAGGTTCATAGATAGGTTCATAGGTTGTTACTAGCCTATTGGCCCTAGGGCCCATACAAGCCTAGCCATAACAATTTCCTGGCTATTTCTTAAGTCAAACAATTTATAATTATAATGATGCATGAAAATGAAACACATGGTATAAGTGTGATAGTGTTTTTATAAAATGCTACACATTACTTTTCTACATTACATTATGCCATGATGCATCTTATATATTGTATTATTCTGACTGGCAGTTAACATATTAAACTCAGAGGGGCTGGAAAATCTAGGAGGAGTTTAACAAAAAGGATCTTTTTAATACTGTAGTAACTAATTTTTATAAAATTCAATCACTAGCTGTGGCCTTTCTTTTTTTAGTAATATCATATGTTCCCTTTTAAAAATAGTGATTGTAGAAATTTCAGTAACTAGCTTAAAAAGGAGCAGCTATTAGATTAATGTGTAACACTTTGGTCCAGTACTCAGCCAACCCATGAGTCATATAATTTTGAACTGTCAAACTATTAGACATTTGGAGTAGACCAAGAAATGTTCTTTGCTGCTTTCGGACTTTGTACATAATATGTGCAGAGTGGAATATAATACTTAGAAATATTTGTGTAACCTTTAATCTGTTGTACTTGATGATAGATTAGTAGAACAAAATGCACCTGACAGTTAAAATGCAAATATGACCAATACGTGTGCAGTGAAATAATATAAAAAAATGTCTGATAAGTAAAAGGTATGGTTTAAATATAGGAATCTGCATGAAATGAGTACAGGCAATATTATTTCAGGCAGAAGCATCAGCACAGATGTTGATTAATGTTATGAGATTGTCAGGGATATTCTTTGGTACATCTTAGGAGAATGACATGCCCATAGCAGCTAACAGACAAAAGGAATGGAAGTAATATGGTTACATTACATTATGAAGTCTGACAAAAAAGAAATAGTTTGAGTACTGGAAAATTGTTTCTTTACAACACATGTAAAACAATTTCCTAAATAAGGAGGTTAATCCACTGTCATTTACAGTCATTCAATAGAAGGTTGAAGGTCTAGCATAACTGATTGGAACTGAATTTGATTTACAACAAATTACTAATTTTAAACTTGATTGTTTTCAAGAAAGCAGACTATATAAAACTATAACTGCAACTCAGATTGCATGCAAAAACTTGAGTAAGTTTGTGTTTTCATGTTGAGGAAAATGCAGTGTTCCACCTTCTTTTAATAGTAGTATTGGAATCACATTGGAATCACACTGTGCAGGATTAAGTAACAAATCTGCAGTCCTCTGTACATTAAATTAATCCATTAAAAACATCATTGGAATATGGACTGAAGTACCAAGAATATTGTGGCATTATAGTTGAATGCCCAAACAAAAGCGTGTAAGAAAAATAACCCAAAGGCTGATGGCTAGATAGTAAAATGGATTTTTTTTCACAGCATTTTTCATTTAGAGCATTTATTCTTCCTGAACTATAAGCAACAAACAACACAGTCCCCTTAGAGACTTACGATCTCTCTTTTACATTTGGGTCTCTCATTCCCCATATGTTTACCTAATGCCCCTTTTGATGGACATCTTAGTAGTTAGGTGGTCATGATTCAGTTTTGTCACTGTCATTGTGAAATTTTGATTCCTAGTCAGGGAAGGTTCATGCATTTTTGAGTGAGGTAGGGGAAATCTGTGGATGAATCCAAAAGGACATGGGACAGACAGAGAAAGGGTAGGGACTGGGGAGATAGTCTGCCCTTTAAGAGTATGTAATAAGTTATCTCATTCTTCCATAAGGAAAAAGCAGTCTAATATGATGAGTATTATTACTCATCATAAATCATCAGAATCATAAAACTAAAATCAGTGTTTATTCATGGAAACATATCATATGAGTTATTATTGTAGCTATAACCATGTGTAGGTATGCACCTGATGTTGCATGCTGCAACATGTATTATAATAATTCTGCCAAACATGACTATGTTATCATTATTGTAGCTATAACCATGTGTAGGTATGCACCTGATGTTGCATGCTGCAACACATATTATAATAATTCTGCCAAACATGACTATGTTATCATTATTGTAGCTATAACCATGTGTAGGTATGCACCTGATGTTGCATGCTGCAACACGTATTATAATAATTCTGCCAAACATGACTATGTTATCATTATTGTAGCTATAACCATGTGTAGGTATGCACCTGATGTTGCATGCTGCAACACATATTATAATAATTCTGCCAAACATGACTATGTTATCATTATTGTAGCTATAACCATGTGTAGGTATGCACCAGATGTTGCATGCTGCAACACATATTATAATAATTCTGCCAAACATGACTATGTTATCATTACTGTAGCTATAACCATGTGTAGGTATGCACCTGATGTTGCATGCTGCAACACATATTATAATAATTCTGCCAAACATGACTATGTTATCATTATTGTAGCTATAACCATGTGTAGGTATGCACCTGATGTTGCATGATGCAACACGTATTATAATAATTCTGCCAAACATGACTATGTTATCATTATTGTAGCTATAACCATGTGTAGGTATGCACCTGATGTTGCATGCTGCAACACCTATTATAATAATTCTGCCAAACATGACTATGTTATCATTACTGTAGCTATAACCATGTGTAGGTATGCACCTGATGTTGCATGCTGCAACACATATTATAATAATTCTGCCAAACATGACTATGTTATCATTACTGTAGCTATAACCATGTGTAGGTATGCACCTGATGTTGCATGCTGCAACACGTATTATAATAATTCTGCCAAACATGACTATGTTATCATTACTGTAGCTATAACCATGTGTAGGTATGCACCTGATGTTGCATGCTGCAACACATATTATAATAATTCTGCCAAACATGACTATGTTATCATTACTGTAGCTATAACCATGTGTAGGTATGCACCTAATGTTGCATGCTGCAACACATATTATAATAATTCTGCCAAACATGACTATGTTATCATTATTCTCATATGATTTAATGTCCACTTAGGTTAGATGCTGCCTTTTATGTCCTTAGACACGACTTCCTCCAGACCCATTGGTCACACAGTGTATCACGCAAAGAAGAAGCAGTTCATCTCCTCTTTGTAGTAAATGTTTTACTTGCAAACGTTATGATAATGTATACCACTTTCGTCGGAAGTTTAACTGCAATACTGAAATAATACATAAGTTGTACTTCAAATAATTCAGACCAGAAACAAGAATAACTGTTCAGACTTAGCTATACAATCAGTACTGATAGATGTCTGGATCGGTAAACTATGACAGCAGCAACAAGACTGTAAAAAAACAAGTGTATATATGGGTCTACTTTGTTTCATTGAATCTCATTTCACTGAATTTCACTTCTACCCAACCACTTCGCTGAAAACTCAAATTAATGAAAACTCATTTCACTGCATCTCATTTCAATGAACTGCAGTTAGTATATATGGCACTGTGTAGAGTACTGTAAGGCAAGTAAAAGTATATGCCCTTTTCCTCACTGTAGTGCGATCCTGGAATTAGTATATACAATTAGGGGGGGTGTAGGGGGCATAGCCCCACACATTGGGGGTGTGAGGGTGTGAGGGGAGTAGCCCCCTACTTAGTTTGAGTACATATTGTCTTCTGAGGAGAGTCTTTGGTGTTGCAGCTATGCATGTATATTGTTTAAAATGTATTGTTTTTAAGTTTTTGATAAAATATAATATAAAACAAACAAGGTGAGGGGCTATGCTCCCACACACCCCTAGCTATATATAGTAACTCCAGGATCACACTACAGTGGGGAAAAGGGCATATACCTTTTACGTGCATTACAGTACACTACACAGTGCCATATATACTAAGTGAAATGAGATTCAGATAAATTAATTTTCGGTAATCTGTGTTTTCAACGATGTGGTCGGGGTGAAATGAAATTCAGTGAAATGATTCAATGAAACAAAGTAGACCCAATGCCTTCTTGAACAGTAGTTCAGACATATAGGAATTAAAGTAGTAATACCTTTACTATATAAGATATACTAGTGAGTTGGGAGAGATTTACTCTTGGTTAATTGCTTGTCTGTGTTCTGAAATCTTACTCTTTCATTATCTGTCTTTCCTACACACCTTCCTTTTTGTTTTCCATGATGTGTTATCCAGAGAGTCAAATTATTCCTTAGATTCATTTTTCTTAAAGGTTTACAGATCTGTTTTCATTAGCAGTGGCTGGATCTTACCCTTGTGTTTGCTATATATCAGGGGCGTGAGACTAGGGAGGGGACAAATTTAAACAACTGACCAGAAAGGAGATGCTGTTCATATATGCTCTTAACTTCCTCTTATGATAAAGCATTACAAGCACTGAGGACAGCCACTGTAGGAATATACAACAGAGGAGCTAGCTGCCTGGACAACTCTGTAATCTAGTGACATGAGGTAAACTAATGGAATTTAGTATTGGCAGATCTATGAATTTACTTCCAAATATGTAAGCTGAGATGCCTCAGTAAACTGAACTGCAACTTACTGTACATTTGACCAAGTCAAATAAGAAGTGGTTATAAACCATATTGCTGGTTAACAATATCAAAGTTAAACAAAGTGATTGACCATATAGACTGAATATGGAAACAACTAAGAATTAGGCTACTGCTGAAACATACTAAACATAACATTTAAGCAGACAGTACCAGGCGAAATAATACCGGGGGGAAACATGTTTCCTTGACCACTAATTAGACTACGCCTGAAATGGAGGTGAGCTACAGTGGTTTCCCTACAGATGGCCCATACTCAGTTGGCTTGGTCCTAACTGGCCAAACACAACTTGTTGAAATCACATGATGGTTTCTGAGTCACAACAGGATCATTGTTTGTGTGAGACAACCTTGCACTGTTTAAGATGTTTTTCCTTTCCGCACTGTTCTATGATCATGACGTGAGTAGTTATATTTTGGGGGTGATGGAGGGAGTTTATTTCCCTGTAATATAATTTATGTTGATGTGCATGGATTACTTGTTGGGAAAGTATGTTCTCAATCAGCAATAGTTTTATGAATGATTTTATGCCAATCATTCATCAGAAAAAGGGAGGCATGGATATCCCGGAACAGTATGTATCCCACTACCAGGAACTCAAACTGGCAGCAGTATAGAAACCTCAAAACTATTTAGTTTGAGATTCAGTATGAGAGCAAATAACTTGATGAGACAACTTTACAGAAAGCTAAGTCAAATGATGAGTAAGAATGCTAAAAAACTATGTATTGTACAATGTTTATTGTTCCTCTTTGGAGAGGTCCTAAAATGATAATTATATTAATGTGGGTTTCAGATTTACTCACGCTTTGGAAGAAATGTCTTATGTCATCACTTCAGAACTAATGGCACACATAAGGATGTCCATTTTTTTTACCTAAGTTGTTTCTCTTGAAGAAGGAACACTTTTCTGTGGAACATAAAAGGGATACTTAACAGCTTATTTTTCATAATATAGTGTCTACTTGTGAGCTAATTATAAAACCATTCATCTTCAATGTGATAATAGAAATGACCCCAACAAATATCAGGAAACACAGAAATTCTACATTATATTGCATAGGTTGTGTTTTCTTCTTCTTTTTGCTCTTCCCAACAAGCTCACCCCTTGGCTGTTCCATTTAGCTGTTCATTCCTCTTATGGTGAGAGTCTCTCAGCCCATATATTCTCCTATGACAGACATGTGAGCACTGGGAGTGGTCCCAGCATAGGTGGCTGAGGTCACATTTTTTCTAAATTAGCCTTTATGCTGCTCTTTGTGTATATTTGAATGGTACTTTTAGAGCTGGGTATGCAGTGGACATTGTACAGAGATGTCAGTTTCTTCTGTGAATTATATAAACCTATAGACATGCAGCATCCCAAACAAGTGACTTGCTCTGTCGGCTCTTCCACCTCCACTGAGGAATTAAACTAGAGCATGTATTATGGAAATGCACCTTCCCACCCTGCCTCAACTGCTTGCTCTTTCCCTCAACTAAGAGAACTAAATACTAAATATAGAATTAATAACCTATCAATAAAATACACAATAAGTCCTACTGTCATATATTATATATTACTGATTGTTTATCTAGCCCACACGTTATGTTTCCAACAGGCAAGTAATAAAACACAAATCATTTAAGCCTAGCCAACTATAAGCATTCAATAAGATTTGCAAATAGGTTCCTTCTTTTCTAACTGAAGTGTCCATTCGGATCTTGCATTCTGGGATAACTAATCAATCCTAAACCATCTAGGTCAAAGACAAGGCCTTAAACCCGTATATTGTAAAGGTGACTATGTTATTTTACCAGATGTGATTACATACATGTATCTCAATGCACACTTTGTTAAAGAAGAAGAATAGAACTGATCCATTCACTTACAAGAAAGTATGAGTCAAAATGACAAGGAGAACTTCTGGCTTAAAAGCAAGATGGTGAAAACAGGGTATAATTTGACAGCAATAATTAAAGTCAGTACAATATAATCATTGAAGAACTTGGACAGAATATAATAGAAGTTGTAAAATATAAAGTAATTAGGATTCATGAGGGCTGAAAGCATTTGACAATAATTTAATGCAAATGTGCCTAATTCAGGATGTAGAAATAATGAAAACAGAGGAATGTTTGGATGAAAATGGAAGGGAAATAGTAGTTTGCACCCCCCCCCCCCCGTGATGAAAACAAGAATGCAAGGGAAAGCTTTCTAATGGCAATTGGATAATGAAGAAAAAAAGGAGAGATTTGCCAGAAAAAGGGAAAATTGGGGAAATACAAAAGGGGCTACATTTAAAAGGGGAGATCGAGAAGAATACAGATGGTGATACACCTAAGGAGATGTCAAATAGTAAAACAGCATATTATTAGTTTTATAGGTAAATAGGTCAAATAGTAAAACAGCATATTATTAGGTTTATAGGTAAATACTAAGCTAACTGCCATGAAGGACTATTTTAAGCCTAGCCAATAACTCTAGATTAGAATTAAACATTGTAGTTTGTATTTATAAAGCAAATACCTTAAGCAGTATGTCAAACCCTTATTGAGGTGTGGAAAATAAGCCAAAAGTAATTAGACAGTGTAGCTCCAGGTCTAAAAAGATAAATGTAATATGCAAAAGGTCATGGAATATGTGGAAGAACTAATCAAAGTTGACTGGAGAAGAAAAAAGGAAGTCATCTATATTTATGTAAGTGTATGATGACGCTACAGAAAATGACTGAAAAAGCCTTTAGGGCCATGCTAATAACAATAATAAAACAATCCAACTATGCACACAAAGACCAACAAAAGCAAACCACAAACACTACACAGCTGGAGAGAAACAGCTGCCGAGTTCAAAATCTCAAAAAATTCACCACTTTATTAAATCTTTAAAATAACAATGATGAGCGCTTTCATCCTACATAATATTGAACTTCATCAGATAAAATATATTTAAAATGACATATTTTAAAAACCTTCCCACTAAATATGATTGTTCAAACAATTTCCTCCTCTCGTACAAAATATTTAAAGTGCCAATGTTAAAAGTACATAAACCTGAGTAACTTACTATTTATACAACAACTGGATGGTAACAAATCTCAGTAAACAGCTATGATTATAAATTCTAAAACCCAATTCATTGGTTCACAACCTAATATTAAATATAGTGATAAAACATGTAATAAATAAAGAATACTAAACAATAATAAAAAAAAAAAAAAAAATATATATATATATATATATATATATATATATATATATATATATATGGGTCTACTTCATAACATCGACAGACTATTTGATCGACATTCATTTGGTTGACAGACCATTTGGGCGGCAACCAGTATTCAAGGCAAAAACCTGGGAATTGCCCCCCTCCCCAATGTGCGACCGTAGAGTTGATATATAATTTGGGGGGTGTGGGGACGAAGCCCCAACCTATTTTTGTTTAAAATGTGTAGTTTATGTTGTATTTTCATGTTTTAAATATAAATAGGTGGCGGGCTTCACCCCCCAATGTGGGGGGCTGTTCCCCCCACACCCCCTAACTGTATATATATATATATCAACTCCAGGGTCACACAACATTGGGGAGGGGGGTAAATCCCTAAGTGCATTGAATACTGGTTGTCGACCAAATGGTCTGTCGACCAAATGAATGTCGATCAAATGGTCTGTCGATCTTATGAAGTAGACCCATATATATGGGTCTACTTCAAATTTCATATGATGGAAATTCATTTGACTGAGACCAAATGACCTAAACTTCATTTGACCCAAAACTCATTTCACTGACAATGAGCACTGGCAGTATGTAGAGCACTGTAAGGCAAGTAAAAGGTATATGCCCTGTTCTGTTCCCCACTGTAGTGCAGCCTGGAGTTAGAATATATAGTTGGGGGGGGTGTGGGGGGTTGATTTTATATTGTTCAGTAAAATTGAACTGTCTGCAAAATTTCAATTATTTTATTATTATAGTCCTGTATATCCATGATCACCACACCTCCCCCCTTATCCAGTTTCATAATCCTAATGGGCTGCTCCTTAAGATCAACTTTTCATCTTTATTCAAATTATATTTGTGATGTTGTAGTTTATCTAAATCTAATGATCTCCTTATATCTAATTCACAAGTAGAATAATCTGAAGAAGGCTATATCACATGAAAGCTCTTATCGGACTGATTTTTATTCCTGCATTTTACTGTTTTACTCATTAAATTTGTGGTTTTAACAGTTGCATTGTGGTGCCGTAGTGGTCTGCCGAAGGTTTTCCTTGCAGTATATCTAATTCACATATTTTCTCAAATAATTGAAGGGCCAGATGGAGGGGTGGGTTGTAGGTACTTGCCATTCTAAACATGTTACCATTATTCATGAAAGGACTCACTTCGTTAAATAACAATTTAAAATTCAAGTTCATCAGATACATTTTTAAATCCATAATAACAGAGACTATGTTCATCCTAGGTGAAGGGACAAAAGTAATTCCTTTTGATAAAATATGTGCTATACATACATCAATGGGCTGTATTAGAGAAGTTATATACTTTAAAATCCTCTGTTGTACGTTGGCAGTATTATTAATGACCAATTCATGGTCTATAGTTATTCCTATTTCCAGTTTTGGTATCCCACTCTGGGTTGGCCTTCTGGTGTGAGTGCTACTGTCCCCCCGCCCCCCCCCCCCCAGGCGTGTGGCTGTCCTGAACAATTTTTGAGTGAATCAAATATTACTTCTCTCTATAATTCTCTCAGAACATCTTAAAAGTGGATAATTCTCCTGGTCAGGTACATAAGTAGAAGATGTACTCTCTCCATGATTACTAAATCACATCTCTACATTCGGTTGGACATATGCTTGGGAGCGTACATTAGAATCATTATAATTGTTATTAATATTATTATTATTGTTATTATGCCATCTAAAATGTTTGTTACTATGTTGGTCCACCCCCCTTGAGAATGGAGCAGTTTGAGTAAGCTGTCCCCAAAGAATAGTCGGCGATGTCTCTCTGCAATTTCCTAAGTTTTGTTGCCTGAAATTGTTATACGTAGGCATCAGCACTAATAAATATACAAAAATGATCATATTTAGACAATTCATATTGGAAGTAGATGAGAAAAATCCATCTTAAAGTCCACTGTAATCCGTAACCAGTCATTAAGGACTGGGACATCTGTTGGAACATGTTGATGCCTTTCTGATCTGTTGAAATTGTTCCCGAGTTGTTAGCTAATCCCAAAAGCCAGCACATGTTTCATAATTGGAGAGCAGCTCTCCGGATGGGTTTAGGATTCACCAGATGCATATCACCTCACTTTGTCCCGGAATGTGGGAATGAAAGAGAGCCAGAAGGAAGCTCTTGAATATTATTGTTCACCCCATCCCTTGTTTGGCTTCTATTGGACAAAGCATTCACGTTCTGTGTAAGCAGTTCTACTCTCTGTGTAAGCAGTTCTACTCTCTGTGTTAATTACTGAATCATGAGAGTCTGTAACTACAGATTGCTGTAACAATTCTGGTAGTAAAAACCTTTTCAAAGGGCTTTAACTCACATATTAAAATAACTTTTTATAATCCAACATATATAAAGATGTAGGAAAAAAAACGGAGAACACATATTCAAAATAAAAAATGTAAAAATGATGTGTTCAGATATAACTCTAAAAACGATAATGTATATACATTTAGTGTAAAATAAGTAAGAAAATAGGGAAGAAAATGTCTAACCCTTTCAGTGTCTCAAAGATAGCAATTTAAGTACACATTTAATGGATATTTGTTCGTTAAGACCAGGGGGTGTATAGGCAGTTATCCTGATCTGCCACTCAAGCTCATCCATTTCCAAAAGGAGTTGCCAAGGGCCACCTCTTAAATCAGGATGTCTACAATGCAAGACTAGAAATTTAAAACAGTGGTCTGAGTACTCAAGTATATGTTTTGCCAAAGCGTTATTTGTGTCTTTTTTACTGATGCGTAAACGTGCTCATAAACACGTTTTAATTTTCGTTCAGTTTTGCCTATGTAAAAGGCAGTGCACCGGTCACATATAGCAGCGTAAATCACACCTTTAGATTCGCAAGTGAATCTCCCCCTAATAAAGTATAGTTTATTATTGATCACGACCTCTTTAGTAACTCGAATGTTTTTACATTGAGCGCATGCCCCACACTTGGACATACCATTGAAACCTGACCCTTGCGGTTTCCTCCCTTTTTCAAGTAAAGCTTTAATACTTAAATTCCTTCTATAGGTGATCTTTGGCTGCATGCCCAATTTCCCACTCAAAGTTGGATCCTAAATAACCACTCCCCAGTTTTTATTCAATAACCGCCTAATATAAGTGTAGTCCACTGAGAATGTACATAAAAAGGTGGTTTGAAAGACTTTATCATTAGAAGAATCACCTTCAAAGTCTTGTTCAGTATTTACTAATGTTTCTTTCTACAAAGGGGCTCCCAGTAACGGTTTAAAGTGACCCTCGTGCCTTTTAAATATTACTTCTTCTCTAATCTTGACAATTAAGTTACTTGGGTAACCTCTATTAATAAACATTTTTTCTAAGTTCTGACATTCTGCTAGAAAATCACAAAAATCTATGACCGTTCTTGCTGCTCTCACCATTTGCCCTTTTACAACGGCCTTTTTTTGATGGAAGGGATGGCAGCTGTCATAATGCAAGAAGGCGTTGGAGTACGTAGGTTTTCTATAAATTTTACTCTTGTATTTAAAGTTGGAAGCATCCTTATATAACAGAATGTCCAAGAAGTTAATGCTGTTCTCTTCCACTTGATATGTAAAATCAAAAAAATTGGTCAATTTAATGATGTCTGAGATAAACAGAGGGACTCCCTCTTTTGGGCCATTCCACATAAGGAACATGTCATCCTGGTACCTAGTGTACCAGAAGACATGTTCCCTAAATGTTGGGTGTGTGAACAACAAGTTATTCTCCCATTGTGCCATGATGATGTTGGCAAAGCTCCCTCCACAAGGGGAGCCCATAGCTACCCCTGATGTTTGCAAAAACACATCCCCTTCAAATGCTAAGAAGTTGTAAGATAATACTAGTTCTAACAAAGTTTCTATAATGTAAATAGTATTGTCTGGAACTTTTCTCACAAACAAGAAATCTCTAATCCATTCTAAACCTAAGTTGTGAGGTATTACAGTGCAAAGGTCCTTCACGTCTATAGTCACAAAGCATGTATCAGCTTGATAGTCCAATTTGTCTATGTTACACAGGAAGGCCCACGAATCTTTACAAATTTGTACTTCCTTTTCAATCAAAGGTTTCAATAGACTATCTACGTACTTTGCACAAGCAGAAGTTATAGACCCACGTCCATCAACAATAGGTCTAAAAGGTGGATTTGAAATTGACTTGTGTAATTTCGGAATTCCAAAAAAAGCTATTTTAAGATGTGAGTTAAAGCCCTTTGAAAAGGTTTTTTTCTACCAGAATTGTTACAGTGTGTGTATGTGCATTGCACTCCACCTTTAATTCTTATGTTTGTTCAGTAGCTGAATTTGGGTATTTAGATGCCTTGTTAATTGTTAATTATTAATTGGTATGTGGAAGACTATTTAAATAGTCTTAATTGATTCATTTTTTTATCTGAAGAAGGTGAAGCATTGGTTTTACCAAAAGCGCTAAGAGTAAATTGTTTTTTCTACTGTGACTGGCTCCGTTTGTTTTTATTTGTTTCTCACACGCCTTTAAGTTATAAAGTATTGGTGACATGACTTCCCCTCCTGCTGCCATAATAATAATAATAATGGTACGAATGTCATTGATAATACAATGATTACCTGGAAGAGAGAGCAAAGCAGAGCATAATGATGGAAAAGGAAAAACTCAGAGGGAGTCTGATTTTTTTAGATTGCTTACTTGAATTTGTTAAAATGCCAAAATGAAGCAAATAGAATTATAGAGAAAGATCAGAGCTCTGCCTTTTCTGAGAATATAATGCATTTAATTTGGGGGTATAAGGGTATACTTATATATATATATATATATATATATATATATATATATATATATATATATATATATATATAAAGGAAGTAGAAACAAATAAAGAAAAACAGGCTGGAAAATAACATTCTTCAAAACAAAAATGTAACCCCATACTTACTTAGCCATAATGATTGATTCGAGTTATATGCCAGGGCAACCTGGATTACCACAGAAAAGGAGAAAGCAAAGGTTCAAGAGAAACAAAATGCTGGGAAAGAATATAGGAGAAGGAAATGATAGTCTCCTCACTCTTCAATAAGTAACTAAGAATGAATCCCATGTAACAATAAAAGGCCTGAACTTGTTTCTGGAAATAATTTTAGGCATGGAACTAGGGATGAAAGTGATTGCAGAGATCAACAAAATAAAGCATCTGAGGCCTTTGGAGCTCTACATCCATTTATGAGAGCTTTAGTAAAAGAAGTAATACATTCTATACCACAAAACTTTAAACTTTACTGGGCAGGTTGGACTGAAGATAATTCGGTTACGTATAAAGTTTGGAGGTTACTTAGAATATAGCCAAAGCAGAAAATAAATAAGGAGATAATGAATTCTAGGATTTTCTTTGAAAGAGTAATGCTGTAAATATGCAAGAGACATGACTTGAAGAAATTCCTAGTAGTTCAAAGTGCAAAAAATGTAAATATTTAATTATCCTGCTGTTAAGAATAGTAATTGTGGTAGATCTAAAGGAAGATTGATGACACTAATCAAACTGTATCAAGGTTTTAAACACATACTGGTAGAATAAACCTAGATGAGAGAAAGTGTATAACTCAGATAAGACTAACTAATTTTACATCTTTAATAAATGTTTTGTTTCAGGAAAGGCTTTTCGCGAAACAAAAGTAAATAAACACAGGGCATTTCTGCTTCAGGTTATGCCCAATAATTTGGTTATTGCAAATGGAAGCCATGTGAGCCATAGGTTTATCTGTCTAAATAAAAGGGGTGTCAGCAATTGATTAATTTATAACAAGAGATTTAAGATTATAATGGGATTTACAAGTAAAGCTAAGGCCCGACAACAAGTATTAGGGACAAGGACATTATGTTGCCAGTATAAGTAATATCTCATTCATAACCAAGTAAAAGGTGATTTAATACAGAAAATTAAAAACTGAATGTAGAAAAAAATTAATCACAGCATACAGTAATATAATGGAAGAAAACATCGTAGAAACGCTTGTCATATTATATCACCAAATTGTTCAGAAATATAAAAGTCTTCCAAGAGAAAGGACTGTATAGAAATTCATGCTTGGTTCAACAGTGAATGTTTGACTCAGACAAAGGAATATAGGTGGTATATAATGAACTAGACAAGAACAAGAACAAGTCAAAACATAAGTTAATAAAGTCGTTCTTACAGAGAGTTGAAAAAGTGAAGAAAAGGAAGAAGCAGAATATCGGACTAAGGAAAATATTAGAAATAATGAATGTCACAGCCTTTTGGAAAGGATTTTAGAATTACATGTTAAGATTTCTAAAAAACAATTTCTATATTGACATTGTCATACATACATTACATTACCACATTATAGTGGTACATTAAAAGGTCAACATTCAGAAGTGTGTAATAAAGAAGGGAGGTGGGGCACTTTTCAACATTAGAGCTAATACAGAGTAATGTATCAAGCCCGGATCAACAGTGAGATTTATCAACCAAACCCTAGAAGTGGGCTAACCTATCTATAAATCAATTTAAAATTTGTATCAAGAAAAAATATTTCTCAAAATGCCAGAAGTTACATTTGACAAAAATCCCAAACTATGAATTTATCAGAAATGTGCTAAGCAAATCTAATCAGATTTTCAGTCATTACAGAATAAGCACAGATGCTACTTCAAAGCTTTCAGGAATTAGTTTATTCAGCACAAAAAAGCTTATTAAACTCATAAAAAACGGGTTAGTTGTTTTCAAAACCGTGCTGGCATGGTTGTGAGGCCATTGGTGACTTGCAGCATATGATGTAGTTTAACAAAAAATTACTCCATTGTGGAAGAGAACATTTTAATTTTCTAATTTGACCATCAAAAGGAAGTACAACTCAACATAGGTTCATAGGTTCATAGCTGTGTACTAGGCTAATGGCTCTGGAGTCTTTACAAGCCTAGCCCATAGAAGTGCCCTGGCATTGTGCCACCCGACATTAGTTCCCAGTGCCTCTATCAAATAGAGCCACTGGAGTGATCCCTGGGGTGAATTTTCTATATCCCATCCACTAATCAAGATTTCTCTTGAAGAGGTCCAGTGAGGTGCTCTGCTTGACATGTATGGGAAGTGTATACCAGAGCATGTGCAGTCTCTGAGTTATGAACCTGTCCCTCCAGCATGTTCTGTTGATTGTGGCAATGAGGTTGTGGTCTCTGGAGCATGTTCTGTAGAGGGATTGGGATTTCTTTAGATGGAGCATTTCTAACAGAGCTGGGTCAGACACGCTTTGTAAGTCAAGCCGAGATTACCTCTTAGTAGACGATATGAGACAGAGAATAGCTGGAGTTTTTTTGAGTCTGTCCATGTAGGACATCTGTTTAAGGCCTAGGATCCTCTTCATGAGGTACTTTTGTGCCTTCCCAGCTGTTGCATGTGTCTAGTGAGGTACATGCCAAATGGGGCATTATACTCGATGATTAGTCTAATGAGGGAAGAGTAGAGAGAGATGATGATCTCTTTCTTCCTGGATGCAAAACCCTTGGTAATGAGATGTGCCACAGAGAAGGCCTTTCTGACCACAGTGGCAATGTGGTGGTTGAAGGAAAGGTTACTGTCAACCTGTGTCCTCAGATCTCTTATAACGCCTTCAGTGTTCAGTGGGCTCCCATTGATGTGGTAATTAGTGGGAACTGAGTTTTTCCCAAAGGGGGTGACAACGCATTTTTTGGCATTAAGCTTAAGGCCATGGTTTCAATACCAGTCATTGGTCTCAGTGAAGCCTTTCTGTAGGCTGTCTGCATCACTTGGGGAGTTAATAATGGCTTCCAGCTTGCAGTCGTCTGTGAACTTGGTCAGCCAGAGTCCCTCCATGTTGGCCTGGACTTCTGAGAAGTAGATGCCAAACAGGAGAGGACCCAGGACCAGTCCCTGTGGGACTCCACTTGTGACTGGTCGGCGGTCTGACTTGGAGTCCACTACTTTCACATTGTGGGTTCTATCTGTGAGCCATTATCTTACAGTATGTTGATCTTGTGTTATTTCCCAGACTTTCCTTTTAAAATTTCTAAGATTCTTGCAGTAGTTAGCATGGTTACCAAAATAATTATTGTGTGTTATTGGAAGTACAAAATTTGACCCAATTTTGTTTTTCCCAGATGACAAATTATAGTTTACTTTTAGACTTTTTGGGCCAGACTCCAAAAGAGTTGCTCTTGGTGTAAGTCTGCCCTGATTTCAAAAGACCTGCTCCAGTGCAAGTGACTTACTTTGGTGTAAAGTTTATCTATAAACAGGCTTGCTACACAGACCGGATTCCAAAGGACCTGCTCTCAGCTTGCTCTCAGTGTAAGTGGTCACTTGCGCCGAAGGCACAGCTTTAGGAACTGGGCTCTATATGTCTTACGAACAGAGGTAAAAAGTGAAAGAATACCAAAAATGTATCCTTTTTTTCTATTCCTGAAGGTGAGGGGTGGAAGGTACAAGGAGAATAGTGTTTGCTGTTTCAAACAGTACAAGATGGAATTGAACTATACATGCCAACCGTATCTTATTAAGTATATGCCTGTGATAATAAAAATTAAAAAAGCAATAGATTAAAAACTGTCTAAAATTACTTTGTATAAGGCCCAGTTCACCCATATATTAACTCATTTAACAATTGATGTATGCTTATTGTTCTATCATATTTTATTAAAATATACCTTGGTCTATTCTCAGTTTATTGAATCTCAATGCATCCTTTAACAAAGTAAATAGATATAAACTAAGATCAGTGATGAAGGAAAAAGGCTTTCCAATACAGATTATTATTATCATTTCAGCCTTATGTAATTCTGCTGTGGCACAACTTTAAATATCTATGTTTTTGACATCTACATTTTGTCTGAAAAAGGTAATGCAGGACTGCATTCTTGCTCTTTGGCTTTACCTGATATATATTAATAAAATCTAAGATTTGAAAAAAGCTATGAGATGTCCCAAATGTATACAAAATCCTTAGACTCTAGTAGGATATGCCAATTTATTGATCATGGCAATAGCTTTTGACACTTTAAAGAGGCATAGGAACTGCTCGAATGCATTTGTTACTAAGAGATTCTAATAAACACAGCTAAATCAAAATGAAAAACTAAAATTATGGCAGGAATGAAGGTCAAATATTTAAGATTAACCTCAGAGTTAACTTGTTAGAATAGAAAAATTCCTTTAACCCCTCTCTCTCTCTCTCTATATATATATATATATATATATATATATATATATATATATATATATGGATTCCATACATTTGGTCGAATTACACTTAGTTGAAAATGATTCCAGGCATTTCACTTCACTGAAAGCTCACTTGACTGAAAGCTCACTTGGTCGAAGTTCATTTGGTCGAAAACGGAATATAGCCCCTGTCCCACTGCAGTGCAAACCTGGAATGAGAATTTCTAATGGATATACCTTCTTATAATAGTGAATACATTAAAATTATGTGGGGGGCTATGCCCCCCCCTTATTTAATATTCTCAGTCCATGGTTGCACTTCAGTGGGGCAGGGGCTATATTCCATTTTCAACCAAATGAACTTCGACCAAGTGAGCTTTCAGTCAAGTGAGCTTTCAGTGAAGTGCAATGCCTGGTATCATTTTCGACTAAGTGTAATTCGACCAAATGTATGGAATATATATATATATATATATATATATATATATATATATATATATATATATACACACACCTGAGTGTGCACCTCCCAAAATGGACATTTCTATCCTTCCTGCCTGCACCATCAAATGCATGAGCCACTGACTGACCTCAGGTCACTTGGGCCGTAGTTAAGGCTCTATCAATCTATATTGCTGATGCATACAGCTATATTTTTTTTCTACATGGTACCTGAACAAAATATAAAGAATTTATGTGATCCAAAGTAGATAAAATGTGTTTGTGTCTATATAGTATGGATAGTGCAATAGGAAAATGCATATTTTGCCCTTACTTTGAACAATATAGGCTATATTTACTTTAATGTTTTATGAAGCAGAAGTGTGGTCAGATGGGAAAGTCTGGTGTAGTTCATTGTATACTTCTTATATTTCTTTGTCTAAGCCAAACATTCAGTGTTGAATCAAGTATGACTTTTTTCCAAAGTCCTTTCTTTTAGAAGACTTTTGTATACCTGAAGCATAGTTGAAACTGTTCTACAAAGTCATCTCAAAAGTCTTATGTGGAGCTCTTTTTCTGAATTTTATTTAAAAATTAAATGGGTGGTGGTAAATGAACATATGTCAGTAAATGGACAACTTTTAGCAAAATGGATAAAATTATAATAAACATTTTGAAGAAATGAAATATTGGGTATATGAAGGGATTAGAAATAAAAACATAATATAATTTAAAAGGTTATGGAATCTTATGTTGTGAAGTATTTGGTGAATTACTTATGCATAATTAAGAGAGAAATCAATATCATATTTTGGGGAAAATGATTGCCAAAGTTTTTGGGAGGGAGTTAAAAGAAGTTAATCAGACAAAAACTTCAAAGTTTTATAAGTCATGGAAATAACCATAACCTAGATAATATTGATTATTTGAAAATTAGGGAACTAAGAGTGGTATTTACACGACATAAATTTGAAGTGCAGAATGCCAATGTGTGGACGATTAGAATAAGTTGAGGATCAGTTTTGTAATCCTCCCCTTATAATAAAAAGAAACAGGAAGCTCTGATACATGCATTAGTGCTCATATTACAGTCTAATAAAGAAACATATTTTACTGTAATCATCAGTCCCAATTGTGAAAGAGTAATTCATCAAGCTGTTATAGATTTTGTGATTTTGCTGTTCACTACAAGGGAAAAATATACTGTCAAAATTTGGCAAATGCACTTTTCTGGATTCAGAAAGTCAGACACAAGTTATTTTAATATTGTAAGTTGCAGATGAGTTTTTTTTTTCCAAATATGTATATGAATTAATGTATATTGTGTTTTATATAACCATTGGCTTTATTTTCTTTTCTGATATGGCTGCTAAATACTGGTTGTAACAACTAAAATGTTGACAAAACAGGAAGAGCAGAACAAACTAAACTAAACTTATTCAATAACCTGCAGTATCTGTGTTTTTTTTTTTTTTTTTTTTTTTGGGGGGGGAGGGCTTGGAGAGGCTGTAAAATAATTATGCTTCCTTTGCCTAATGAAATAAAATGAAATAGAGAAATAAAAAAAAAATAAGTCAAAGATGTTACGATGATATAATTAAAAAGCAAAGCATGTTTGTAAATAAACAATATTAGAATCATTTCCAGACTTTTTATTATTCTTTTTTATAAAACAGTGAGAACTAGATATGCAGACTGGCAGCTTCTTGGTTGGCATCTTTCCAGTTTATGTTTCTAGCCTCATTCCAGTAAGGTGCAACTTTGTCCTTCAGGGCTGTGATGCTGTCATGGTGTTGTTACACCAAACACTTTGGATTTCACTTTATGAAGTACATCAGAGAAGAAGCCTCTGCATGCAAAAAAGAGGAAAACACAGATTTACATTTGCACTGATTTCATTCAGCATTTGCATGCTCCAGTATCTTTGAAGAGAGTCTTTAAAGTATTATTTTTATTGACTGTGAAATACTGAATCAATTGCAAAACTAAGTCAAATGTAAACGTTTCTGAATCACAAATGCCCAACAAAACACTTGGTGGTTAGTTACCAGGGAGTATCTATAACATGTTTGCAACATACAAACAAATCACAAACTGAAAAAAATCAAGCAGAAAAATATTAACATTTTGACATGTGGCAAATTTAGAATAAAAATTAAATGAAAAACAACATCTACCATGCATAATTATTCCCTCCACAGTTAGCTGAATACCTCATATATTATATTTATAAATGCCACGACACATGGCGACTATCAGAAATGTCCTCTTATGCTACCTTCTCCAAAGGCCAGCTCACTCCAATACTGGAATGTCACAAATCATTAATATGAAAAAAATCCTTGATAGCTGCTATTGCTTTCAATTCAGCTCCAGCCAACCTTCAGCATGCTTCATACTTTCATTCTTACTATTGGATTACACTAATACTATAAGCAATAGGGGTTAATTGTTTGAAAATGACTTGGGGAAAAATCAGTACCTGAACATTTTCACTACCTTTGTGAGTGCAGATGCATAAATGCTTGCTGTAGTAAGATTACACATTTTGGTCAGCTTTTCCAGCCAAAAGATGGATCTCTTTTCTTATTTACCTTTCATTACTTCTACCCTGTACATCAGGATTTTGATTCCTGGCTATTCTGGTTGTTAGAATCTTGTACTGCTAGTATTCTTGACTCATTTCAGAAGTCTAAATTGCAAGTCCTGAGCTTAATTAGGGCTGGCTTAGCTGTATCTCAGAATTTTGGGAACAATGTATAAATGTAATATTCCAGAGAAGTCTTCGTCATACCATAGGCAGTATCAGTGGTAGTTATAATGGCTGCATACTTATCTCTTGCGCTAAAATATTAAATGGCTGTAAGTTGTGTTCCCATAGCAGTCACTTGATTTCATATTTCATTACTGGGAATATAGTGGTGGTGCCTAACAAGTTATTGGGTGTATCACTGTGGTTAACAAGGTCCCAGTACTGGAGTGAGAGTGCAGTTGTTATTCTGTGGAATTGTCCTTCTAAGGAGTTGTTAAACCATATACTTATCCTTATGAGCTCATGGTAGGTCATGTGGATAGTAAAAATCCCATGCACTTACTCAGCAAAAAAAGTGTTATTTCATTCAGAAAATAAAAAAAAAATAAAATAAACAGTTAAAAACAGCAACAAGGCAGTATTCATCCATAGCTATTTGTACAAAAGAAGAAAAACACACTAATACCTAAAAAGAAAACAGGAATGAGTCTTCATTACATGTGCAACAAGCAAGAAAAATATTGCTATATGACAGTTTACTCCTTAACATGTTTTCACTGCTTTTATTTGTGAGCACAAATGCATAAATACTTGCTGTAACAAGATTATACATTTTTGGTCAGCCTTTCCAGGCAGCAGATGGATCACAATATCTGAAACTTGTTCAAGCCTCTCTCCATTTTATGTTAGGTGACCGATCATTTTCTAACCAAATTACACAATATGTGTGCATAGTAGTACTTCCAGTTAGCTCCTCCATTCATACTATATTTCATTATGTAATGTCACCCCACAACTAACTTTTTAAATGTGCGATTTATGAAATTTGAAAGTACCACACTAAGAGTGCATTTTTTAATATTTTAGCTACTACCCAAAAATACATTTTGTGACAAATTCTGTAGAAATAATATTTCTGAAATCTACCACACTTCATCCCTTATTAACCCGTGCCAACAATATTTAATTAACAATAGGCAAATCAGTGGTACTTAAAAGTTTCTATTTCACTCATATGTTATGCTACATATTTTCTTAACAAACTCGCTTTTTATTCCATATTCCCCTTAGTGGAAGCACATTTTGTCAAGTGCTCTCATAAAAAATCTTGGACTTCTTCAGTATCCTTGACCTCCTTTTCTTAAGTAATGCAGGTGTTCTTAGAGTGTTTTTTTTCACAAAGATATATTGTAAAGAATGACTCCAATGATCTTCAAACGAAAAGATTTCACTCAGCTACTGGAACAGTAACCACTCTAATTTCCAAGTCTGTAACTGAACCAGACTGTGCATAAAACGCAAGTCTCTACCAAACGTTTCACCTGGTAATCTAGTATTTCCATCTGTCAACCATGCTGTACAACAGAAGGACCATAAAAACACTGATGCAAAATGTTCTACAAATCCAGTAATGGCTTATACACTTTTTGAAAAAGCTACCACAAAGCTGTAAGATCAAACAGTTGTTTTGTTTTAACAAAGCTAGGTCTTATGCAGCACTCAGAAAATATAAAATCTATTTTGTTAAAATTTTCAGCCTATTGAATCTTCCCATAAAAAATAAGGTCTAAAAAGGTTAGAAAGAACACAATATTTCTCAGATAAAGAAATTTAAATAACTCCATTTGTTTTAAAATTTAAATTTTGATAAGAAATGATAGAATGGTTTTCTGTCATCCACATATAATATACTTGCTTCCTTTAGGGAATACCTATTATTTTTTCAAGGAGGCATATTTGAAATAATTCCACACAGTTATACTACTTATCAACATACCTTTTCGATTTAGTCTTATACGTTCACATTCTTATTAGTCTTTCACGTTCTCAACTCAGAAATATGTGAATGACCGTTATTACAGTAACCATTATTTTCTGTCACAGCATATTACCCACAAAAGTGAGGGGTCTGAATGGAGAGATGATAAAATCAGCAAAAAAAGGGCAGTTCTATTGCTGGAACTGAATTCATCTTCAAGTCTTGGTGAGTACCTTCACGTGGTTGGGCCTGTTTTCACAACGTCTAACCAAGATGACACTGATACATAGATTATATCTTATATCGCATATATCTTGGATAGAGGTAGGTTAAAAAAATAAAAAAGACAGCTGGGTAAACAAGTCTCAGGATAAAAAAAGTGCCCAATCCTGGTATTCACACTGCTGTCAGGAATGGAAAAAATGATAGTTTAGAATCCTCAAGACACAGAACCATTCCTACAATGGGGTTAGGCCAGGCTTGAGGGGAGGATGCCCCCCTGTTGTAGAAGGAAATAGTAGTCTACAAAAGCTGACAGACCAAAAAAGAGCCAAAAAGATGATACAGTGTACTTTCGGATATACAGAAGAAATTATATATTGTTACTGTCATGCAAGAAGCTCAGAATTTCTAGACAGAAGATATTCAGAAAGATTAAGAGAGAAATTAGAGAGGAAAGAACAGCTTCAAATGCAAATTTGTGTTCATTAATGCAACAAATCCATGAAAAACTTTAAATAGACAAAGAAACTTTGAGCTGCTTGGAAAAAGAAGCAATAAAGGAAGTGCAAAAATATGACGAACAAAACCTAGATATTTTTGAAAGGTATAAAAAGAAACATGAACATGAGAAAGAAAGAAAGAAACGAAAGAAGGAAAGAAAGAAAGAAAGAAAGAAAGATCTGATATTGTGCAGTATTTATGCAAAGGAGAAAGCCAAAGTAATCAATACAAAAAAGCAGCTGCAAAGATAGCTGAAGAGAAATACAGGCAAAGGCTCCCAGATACGGAAAAAGTTTACAATACAAAAAATACAAAAACAAAGGGGGAAGTAGAAAAGAGGATTAGTAATGGAGAGGTTAAAGAAATAGAAACTGAAGTTACGCATTACCTGCAAAGTTAAGGATTTAGTGTAGAAAATCCAGTTCAGGAGATGTCACACCATGTTGGGACAATGAGTCCCTAAATTAGAGAATAAAGGTAGAATGGGAAGCATCTGATCATTTGCCTCATGAAGATGCTCTGGAGCCTTCAGTAGCAAACCGGTGCAAAAGTTCATTTGGAGCTGCACAGCAAGGGAAGGAGCAGGAAATAAAGGCAACTCTGATGCAAGCAATGTTATGGAGTGATAGGCCAGTGACTTCCTGTATGAAAGTACAATGGATGATGTATAAGGCAGCTGAAGACAGTATGTCAGAGGAAGATATTCTGGAACTTTCTGTAGAATGACCACAGGAAACAGAGAGTGAAAAATGTTCAATCAGTTTACAAGAAAATTACCTAAGTGAAGTGGAGTTGCTTGATTTCATATTGATGGATAGGCGTATTAAGATCTATCAAATAAATAGATTACAGAAAGGAAATAAGACCCAAAATGTTAGATGTCTGATAAAAAAGATGAACACATTAATCAAGACTATTAAAAGAAATTTGTGTGATATAACAGAATTAAATAGAATATATTACTGTGCAGTTAAATTAATAATAGATAAAGTCTTACCACAAAAAAAAAAATCAGAGCAATAAGAGGAAAGGGACAGAAGAAATAAAATGCAATCATGGAAATAGCAAACTGAGAACACTATAAGGCAATTAAAACAAGAAGTGTCACTGTTAGAAGAGTATAGAAGAGGGAACAGATTTAAAAAAGTACTTAGAAAGATAGTCGTGATAAAAGCAGCACACATTATTAGAACAAACCAGGATTTATTATACACTATTGCAAATAATAAACTATAGATATTGGCACAGGCAGAAAAAATGTTTATAGATAATTGGGGAAAAAAAGCAAAAGGAATAGAAACACCACCAAAAAAACCCAGATAAAAATAAACACATTTTGGAGAAATATCTATGAAGAGCCTGTGGAATATAATAAAGATGCTGAATGGATAGAAGAAGTAAAAGGAACAGTAAAGAGCTTAAATGTACAGGATTTGAAAAGGCTGAAACAAAATTTAAAAAAATCTTCTAAATGAAATCCCCCAGGCCCAGATGCTGTATCTAGCTTTTAGTTAAAAGTGTTAACATCTTTACATGAAGATTTAACCTTGACTAAGAAGTACTTATATGCGTAACCCAAAGGGACACCAACCTGATTAACGACAGGAAAAATTATACTTGTCCTTATGAGTGAATCTGTAAGACATCCTAAAAACTATAGACCAATAACTTGCCTTCCAACGATGTACAAACTATATACTGGAATTGATGCAGATGGAGTTTATAGCCATTTAAAAGAGGAATCAATCATGACAAAAGAACAAATGGGTAACAAAGGAAAGTCATATGGTATAACGGATCATTTGCTGCTAAATAAACTCATGATGGAGAATTGTAAAAAGGGGAAGACTCTAAGTATGGCATGGAGAGATTACAAAAAAAAAACATTTGACAACATTCCATATTCATGGATAAAGAAGTGCTTATAGATGTATAAGATGCATCCTACACTGATCGATTACTCACAGTGACCATGAAACAGTGACAGACCACTTTGCAATTAAGCCATGACAACGGGCAAATTATTATTTCAGGAATAAAAATTTAAAGGGGGATATTCAAGGGTGATTTTTTGTCAGTGCTCTTGTTTTGCCTTGCCCTTAACCCACTAAGCTGTTTAATTAACAGATTAGGTCTTGGTTATAATTTGGCTCAGAGAAAACAGACTTGCTTAATGATTCCTCATCTACATTTTGTGGGTGACTTAAAATTATATAGTTCATCAGATGATGACCAACCCACCAAACATACTCAAAACAACTCTCACTTTAACATCACAGCAAAAGACAACACCACTATATACCCAACTGAACACACCAAATTGCTAGGAGTGGAAATAGACAATAAACTAAAATTTGACATTCACATATCCATGACCATAAAAAAAGTCCACAAAAAACTAGGAGCATTATACAGAAATAAACAATTTTTCACCAAAGCAGCAAAAATTTCAATAGCAAAGTCCCACCTTATCTCCACCTTACTTTATGCCTCTCCAGTATATACCAACCTAAGGCAATGTGATCTAAACAAGCTAGAGACCTGCTACAACAAAATCGCCAAATTCACCACAGGGCATCCTACCGTAGTCGCCACTGTCTCTCACTTGCTGAACTGGGCTGGCTTGAACTCCCTCACCTCCTTCAGTGGTATCAACTCTCACTTGCCCACAAACTAGTAAACCATCCACTAAATGTCCCATCCCTCCAGAATCTACTCCAACCCTATCGCACCACCAGACCACTAAGATCCAGCAACAAAAATCGCTTGCAGATCACTAAAGTCAATAACTCTGCTGGTGAAGCACTATTCTCTTGTGCCATAGCCAAATTATGGAACTCACTCCCACCCACAATTACCTCCGTACCATCATGCACCAACTTCAAAACTTTATTAAAAGCGCACCTAAAAACATGCTGGCTATGCCCTTGCAACTCCCACTCTAATATCATCCACCCCATCCAACTACTACCTTTCTTTCACCTCCACTAACTACCTTGATGATAGCAAGCTCAGATGCTCATAAGCCTAGTACTTATTATACAGCAGGAACTTCTCATTGTTACATTTGTTAATGCCTGTTATGTACTTCACAGATAAAGATTCTAGTTGTCTACTGATGTACTATGTTCTTCATCTGTAAATATGTTGTAAGTAATTTCTATGTTAAATTGTTAATCACTATGTAATCCAATGTAACTACTGTCTGTTTATTTTACTGTGGAACTTTTCTCCCCGGGCCTCCGCTGAAAATGGACCCACGTCCAGTCGGACACTCCCGGTCGACAAATTTAAATAAATAAATAAATAAATAAATAAATAAATAAAATGTGGAATTGAAAGCACAGCTGCAAGTAATTAAAACTTACTCATATGATACAAGAATGACATTTAGTCGTGGTATATGTGCAAAAGCAACATTTAAAGCAGGAAAATTGTAATGTTGTTGTTGTGTCTTTTGGCTTTTCCCGGTTAGGGGTTGCCACAGTGGATCTCCGGTCCGCTAATGATTGGCAGTAGATTTTTACGTGCCAAGTTGCCAGCCCTGATGCACAACCTTCAATGAAGGTACGTCCATTCATGCATGTCTCCACGCAGAAGACGATCTAGCTGAGAATTGAACCGGACAACGTCTTACTGTGAGGCAACAATGCTACCGCAGCACCACCACCGCAGGAAAATTGTAATACCAAAAAAATATCAATCTAGGGTAGGAATGTATTATAAAGAAACCTGAGCAGGAAGGAGTGTATAAGTATTTGTGAACTGATGAAGGATCTGCAATAAAACATGAGCAAATGTGAATAAAACTCAGGAATAATCCAGAAGACTAAAGCTAATATTGAAAACAGCCCTAACACCTAGGAATAAAGTCCAAGCTGTAAACCAATTGTCTCTTCCTGTTTTAATTTACAGTTCTGGTGTGACTGACTGGCCCCAAAAGGTATTGAATCAGTTGGACAGAAAAACAAGAAAAATAATTCACACATCAAATGATATATAAAAATCAGGGTATACCAAGATTATTTACCCCTCACTCTGAAGGAGGCATGTGCTTCCTTGAAATTGATTACATGTATAGATCTACAGTCGTGGAACTGCATACATATCTGCTGACTTCATGAAAGCCAAACATAGTGAAAGTTTTAAACCATGAGGAGAGGAATTCTAAGATGCCATCTCTGTTTAGCTTAGCAGAGGAATTCAGATGCCAAGTGGGAATGGAAATCAAACCAGAAGTTGATGAAAATCAGACAGCAACTGAATCATCATCATCATCTTCTTTCAGCTGTTCCCATTAGGGGTCACCACAGTGGATCATCTGTTTCCATTTCTTCCTGTCCTCTGCATCTTGCTCTGTCACACCAACCACCTGCATGTCCTCTCTCACCACATCCATAAATCTTATCTTAGGCTTTCCTCTTTTCCTGTTACTTGGCAGCTTCATCCTTAGCATCTTTTTCCCAATATACTCAGCATCCCTCCTCAGCACATGTCTAAACCAACATAATCTTGCCTCTCTGGCTTTGTCTCCAAACCTTCCAACCTGGGCTGACCCTCCAATATACTTATTCCTAATCCTGTCCACCCTCATCACACTCAGTGTAAATCTTAACATCTTTAACTCTGCCACATCCAGCTCTGACTCCTGCCTTTTTGTCAATGCCACTGTCTCCAACCCATATAACATAGCTGGTCTCACTACCCTCTTGTTGACCTTTCCTTTCACTCTTACTAGTACTTGTCTGTCACAAATCACACCTGACTCTTCTCCACCCACTCCACCCTGCCTGTACTCTCTTCCTCACCTCTCTTCCACATTCACCACTACTCTGAACTATTGATCCCAAGTATTTAAAATCATCCACCTTCGTCACCTCTACTCCTTGCATCCTCACCATTCCTCTATCCTCCCTCTCATTCACACATATATATTCTGTCTTAGTCCTGCTGACCTTCATTCCTCTGCTCTCTAGAGCATATCTCCATCTCCCCAGGGTCTCCTCCACCTGTTCCCTACTCTCATTACAGATCACAATGTCATCTGCAAACATCATAGTCCACGGGGACTCCTGTCTGATCTCGTCTGTCAACCTGTCCATCACCATTGCAAATAAGAAAGTTCTCAGAGCTGATCCTTGATGTAGTCCCACCTCCACCTTAAATGCATCTGTCACTCCCACCGCAGACCTCACCACTGTCACACTACCCTCATACATATCTTGTACCACTCTTACATACTTCTCTGACACTCCCGACTTCCTCATACAATACCACAACTCCTCTCTAGGCAGACAGCAACCGAATAATGTGCCAAAAAAACTAAATAAAGGCTATAGGGAGAAGGATCATATGAGAAGGAAAGGAATGTGGAAAAGCCATAAATATAGTGGCAAGTATACAGATCTCCTGGAACAACCTCATGTTGATCAGGAATGGGTAAGGAGAAGTGAGTTGAACCAAAGGATGAAAGGTTGATAACAGCATTCCAGAATGATGGACTACTTACACATAACATAGGTTTACAAATTCAAGTGAACAAGTGGGAGAAACATGTTCCATAAAAAAGAATTGGAAACAGCTACACACCTTGTTGCTGGGTGAAATGCACTCATGGCAGGGGGTCTGCACACTAAAAGGGAAAATAATGCGGCAAGATTGCTGCAATGGGAATTGTGAAAACACTACAATATTGAAGTAGCTGAGAAACACTGGAAACATGAACTACAAAACATTATAAAGGAAACATTATAAAGAATGATGAGGTATACATCACATGGGATGCCCTGTTACCAACAATTCAAAAAATAGATGTGAAAAAATCAGATATAGTGATCCATGAAAGAAGACTGAAGTAGCATTGATCAATGAAATCACTATACCCAGTGACTACAGTGAAACACAAAGTCATAAAATATCAGGATTTGCAGGAAGAAACAAGAGCAATGTAGAGGAAAGATACCCAGACAGATCCAGTAGTAGAAGGAGCAATGGGTCTATTAAAAAGAATCTTCAGTCATATTTAGATATGCCAACAATATATGTAACTCTGTGTAAATTGCAGAATCAGTCAATTCTGGGCACATTGCAGGTGCTGCGAAGAACACTTTTGGCTAACATCAAAGACTGAAACAATACTAATTTCATGAGTCAATTCTGGGCACATTGCAGGTGCCACATTCCAGCATGGTTTTAGACCTAAACAAGCACCACTACTGCTCTCGCCATCTTTACTAAGTCAATCAAATTCAAGATTCTGGACAACTTGCATCTACCATATTTCTCAATATATCTAAAGAGTTTGATACTGTTTCTCATCACAAACTGCTCAGTGAGTTAGCCTCCTTAAACCTTTTCGCTAACAGCCCTTCACTGGTTTAAAAGCTACCTGTCTGACAGACAACAAGCAGTAAAATGACAAGATGAATTCTCCCCCCTACTGCCTGTCTCTATCAGTGTACCACAAGGATCCATAATCAGACCACTTCCATTCATTATTTTCACCAGTAAACTCCACTCAGCTTCCAAACATGCAAACATAGTCCAATATGCAGATGACTCCTCACTTATATGCTCAGCTCAATCTTTTCCAGAACTCCTACAAACTACCCAAAAAGCCTTGCTTGACATTGAAAAATTCCTCTCCAAATGCCAGCGTATCCTCAACCCCAACAAAACTAAACTCATGTTCTTCCTCGACAACAAATACACTGTCTACATCTAACTGTCATCATCAGCTCCACTAACACTAAAACAGAACTTGCTGAATACATCAAACTCCTTGGCGTTACTATCGACAACAATCTTAGATTTAATAAGCATCTAGCTACTATCATCAAAAAGGTACACATCAAACTAGGCTCACTCTATAGAGTCAAACTTTCCTCACTAACACCACCAGGAAAGCCATAGCCAACACACATTTGCTCTCCACTCTTCTTTATGCCTCATCTATATTCACTAATCTTAGGAACTCAGACCTAAAGAAGCTGGAATCTTGCTACAACAAAATAGCAAAGTTTATCACTGGCCTCCCTAGCAAATCACACCACTGCAACTCACTGCACCAACTAAAATGACTGGAACTATCAAACCTACTAACTTTCAACGAACTAAGTTATACACACATTGTCTTTTACCATACTAGCAACTGCCCAGCCCTAAAAGACCTTATTAATAATAAGCAAAAGATTCCTAAGAACAACCAATTCTTTTAGAAGTAACCATATCCAACAGTTTCCACAGAGACTCTCTTATATCAAACATTATATCCAAAATCTGGAACTCCATACCCCAATTAATCATCAATAACAACAGCACGCTAAAGTTAAAACTCTACTGAAAGAACAGCTCACCAACAATTGGCTCTGCTCCTGTACCAACTCTGGATGAGCTATTCTGCCTCTTAGCTCTTTTTTTCACCATCTTTTTCACACACTAACTCATTCATTTCTCTAATACATTTTCACCCTCTCTGTCCTCTCACTATCCCACCCTCTGTTCCATTACTATATCCTCCTCCCCTCTCACCCTCTCCATTTTTCCAACAAGCTTCCACAGTTTTACTACACCTGTTCTCCAGTACTTTTTTGTCTGTCACTAGACTACACTACTGTAGTACTCTAAGCTCTCTATTTACCAATAATGCCTTGGTAGTTTCACCACACCTACTCTACAGTTCTATTTCTAGTCTATTAATAAGAGTCCACTGCTGTAGAGCTCTAAGCTCATAATGTCTTATACTTAGACTCACCCTAACATTTTTCTCCCTTTCACTTCATATTGTGCACCTCCTCTACTTTCTGTATTACTAATACTGTTTACTAGCTTTTACCTGGCCAACTATTAGCTAGACTCAAATGGAAGGAAAATGTTTCACCACCTGTCTAGTCGAACCTTTTTTACTTACTCGTCAAAATTCTAAATATGCTTATTTAAGATGTATACCCTTCCACAAATTGCACATTGAATTTTTTCTTGTTGACATACTACCAATGCAGTACCTATTACATTCCAGAGTTAAAGTTTTTGGGTATATTTAGCATGCCTCCATAAGTTGTAAATATACTTCACTCTCTTACTAGAAGTTTTATGTTTATAGACGTGTACCTATGCTGTTTTTTGATTGTAACTTTATTGCTTGTTCTTCTTAATATGGAGCTTTTCTCCCCAGGCCTCCACTGAAAAGGGGCTTTTTTCAGTCCCTGACTTACGGAAGAGGTCCATTCCTGTCATGATATTAGAAACCCCCAGAATTTGGAGAAATTAAACAGTGAGAATACAAGGTACACCCCCAGCTCCAACTGAAGTGCAACTTATGAAATCTACAAAAAGTAGATTTTGTGGAACCTAACACTTTTGTAGTTGTTCGCTGTGATAACAGAAGCTGTTGTCCTACTGGGTTTTTGGCACAGTTTCAAAGCTGAAAATGTCAGTAAAAATTACCAAAAATTAAAATGGTCAAATGGTGAAACCTGTGAAATGTAATGTTCCCAAAACAGCACAATTGATAAACATTATTGTTTTCATGATCAGTATTTGAAAACACACCATCATAACAGAACACTGTTCTCTCTTCATTCACAGTTTCCTTACAGTACCATAGAACCTTTCTATGTCTGGTAGCTTTACAGAAAAAGATATACTTCAGTAACAGACTTGGCAATTTCTAATATTTTTGCTTAGGGAAAAGCCTATAAGACTCTTCATATCAGGAGCTACATTTCCCAAGTCTTTGACACTTATTTTTCAGTTTGAGGTTGCATGTTGAATAATTCCCAGAATATTGTATTCTATGCCTTCAAAGCATTTCACTTTAACTAAGGCTGTGAAAATTCAGAGTGAAAAATCAATACATACCACGGTACTGGGATACAAAAGTCCTCCTTCAAAAATATTTACAAAAGGTATCACAAATGCATATTACTAAAAGTCTGAACTGAGATTTTCAAATTATCTTTGTTGATTGTGATTTTTTTCAACATTGCTAATTTTATTTTTTAGTTGATATCCACTGTCAGGAACCCTGCAGTTTATAGTGTGGTTTATTAATGTATCACAAACCATCACAGAGGAAAGATCATATATTGATATTATTGATGTTTTAGTACATTGAAACTTATTTTGTCACGTATACAGTGTTTTCTTTTTTGGAAGCAAGGAGTCGGAGAAGAGGGGAAATCAGAGACTTGTGTTTGATTGATACCATTTTCAATTTTCTCTGAGTTTGTGCAACCTCAAGGTTAGTATACTTAGAGGTTGGGGTTGTAGGTTCTGAGAGGCCTGTCCCCTGCAGAAATTATTTAAATTTGTTTGGTGACTTTTTTAGTGTTGATTTTGTTGGCTGTGTGTCTGCAGATATGTTTAGTTGTTTTAGTTGTGATTATTAATTTCTTAATTCAAGAGAATGAGCTGATGCTGTCAATTTTTTATTCTTTCCTCAACTTATGTGTTTGGATCTGATCCCTCAGATCCGACTCTGTTGTTTCTAAAGCTTGTGGTAACAAAAAACTCTCGAGCTTATCCCTTACCCACAATGCACCAACCCCAAGTACCCCAGATCTCATTGCTGATTGGAGTGAAAGATGTGGTTACCGCTACTCTCTAGCTAAGTGATATATTATTTATCAAAATTAATACTTCCTTATATAAACTTGTTTAATTTTTAGGTCTATTTACTTTTCCTTGCCTATTGCTTCCTTTTACAACAGCTTTGTCTTAATCTTCCATTTTCTCTTTTCTCATTTCTCTCGTACGTTCCATATGCTCAAATACTATTTTTAGTATTCTCTCTCTTTCTCTCTCTCCTCTTCCTACAATTATGTAGCTTAAAATTACCATTGCATGTATTTCTTTTACAGCTGTGACTGTTTAAAAAAAAAGTTCTTTTCACTTCTTTACCTTTCTGTTAACTTCTGTTTTACTGATTTAATTTTGGAGTAATGGCTGACAAGGACAAAGGCCCTGCGGGGTTCAAAAAATGCCCTTAATGTGGGTACAAACTTCCTTTTTAGATGTGCACACTTTGTTTATACTGCTTATGCACCCTGCACTTACAGGAAGACTGTGCCATATGCCAGGGGTTTAATCCCAGCACTATTATGGAAAGGAAATTTAAGCTCATTCTCAAAGGACTGCTTCCTTCCTCTTTTGAACAGGCTTTATCTAGAGCTTCACCTGTGAAATCTAAGAAACCTAAATCACCATCTCCAAGCCCTTCCACTTCTTCTTCAAGGGCATGGGATAAGTCTAGGAAAAGACCTCTACTGGATCTAACTCCTCCATCGGATCATAAGAAGAGAAAATCAAAGATGCTGCATTAGAATTCATCCTCGAACCTGAACAAAGCAAGAAAATAATTATTGGATCCGATCTCAAGATCGGATCCGAGACACAAAAAAACTAGAATCATTGGATCAGACAGCATTGGATCAAAGAAAATGTCCAGTCCCTCAAGCCTAATTGTCTTACCAAAGACCAGATATTCCCTTCTGTGGACCCTGTCACCTTCAGGGTCCCTTCATCCTTTTTGGAAAGACCCAAGTCTCTGTCTATAATTTCTACTTTATCTTTCAGAAATCTTACAGAAGAAGATGTGAAGAAATTGATGAGAAGAATTCTCTCAGCACAGAGCCTGACAGGTGTCCCACCAGCTCCTATCCCTTTGGGTCAGGACGTCCGATCTTCCACTAGCCCTCTTTTACTAGTTCCTCCTCTGAATCCTACCGTGGGCTCAGAGTCCTTGGATCTGAGCTGTCTGGCTCCATTTGCCTCAGATCCAAGGATATCCTTATCCTCAGATACGAGACTTGCTCTGAAGCACTTTGATTCAGTCAGATCCAGACAGCTCTCAGAGCTGAGTCTACCCTATCAGGTCTGAGATGTTAGAGTCAACTTCAAGTTTTTGAAGCCATCTCTGCACCTCAGGGCCTCAGCATGGGTTAGTTTGGCTCTGACTTCGGCCTCTGAGGGATTCTTCTTAGAACAGGGAAGGACTATGGTCCAAAAGCTTGCCTTTTCAGACCCGGGATCTTATCCCCTCTCTGGGGAGGTCTGCCTTTGAGGTAATGGAGAGAGCATTGTCTGCCTTGGTAACACAGATAGTTCCTAACTCCTTGGATCCTAAGTCCATAGCCTTTCCATTTCTGTGTTCGGAGTCTCACCTCTCTCCTGCACAGGGACAGCTGGTACCAAAACCCCAGGCATCCCAACAGTGTGTCCCATCTTCTTCTGATAGCTTCACAGAGCATCCCACTGAGGAGGTCACTAAGAAGAAGATGTGCAAGTGTAAGTACTTGGATTCCTCAGAGGACTCTATCACAGAAGATACAGACTTTGATGAAGGTGAAGGGACCCCACAGTCACCTCCTAATGATATCTCATTTGGAGACATCCTTGAAATCCTGAAACAGAAAGGTGGCTTGAAACTCAGCAATCCTTCATCCGGGGACTGTGCATTCCTGGAGGCATTTTGTACTGGCCCATCTACCTCCTGGGTGACTCCACCTGCCAACTGCTCATTGAGTTGATCTCTCTGTGGGCATGGAAGGATCCCAATACCATTGAACCAGTACCTCAGGGACCCAACAAAATTATGGCAGCACTGGGGGACAAGCAGTTTTGGTCAAAAGGGGTGCCTTGTTGATGCCATGGACATGGTGGCAGTCACTAAGAAGGAACTTGGTGAGAAGAGTTTTACTGTTCATTTCTTCAACAAGGAGTCTTGGGCAATGGACAGGTTTGGGAAGTGTGTCTATGCTTCAGCAACCTTCGCTTTAAGGTCACTGAACTATCTGGCACATTTCACTGGGTTACAGAAAGACCTTATTAAGAACTTTCTGACACCCTCTCAGGATCCATTTCTGAAGAAGTGCAAGCATCTGTGACTTCTCATTTGGCTACCCTGCAATCGATTTCCAGTTCCTTCCATGAGTCTCATTTTGCACATAGCCGAAGGAACCTCAAGGGCAGGGGGTTCAGACATTTTCATAAGGAGCCATGCCTGGATGTTCTTATGTGATTTTGCGGAGCCCTTCAAGTCTTCATTTGTCAATGCTCCTTTTGATGGTGTGTCTTTGTTTGGCCCCAAGGTAAAAGGCACATTATCCAGGTGTGAAAAGGATGGAAAGACCCTGTCTGCTGTGGGCATATGTTTTTCCATCTCTCAAAGATCCTTTTCTAGGAATCAAAGTATTGGGAACATGTGGTTCAAAAAGTCCCAGGAATCTTTGCAGGACACATGTGGACATAGTTTTCCCAGCATTAGAGGGGGAACTCCAATGATAGACACCACCCCCATGGTAGCATTGGCCTGTAAAACCAATGGTCCAGAGATTCTTTCTTTGGCAGACCTTTCCAGTGTTCCTGAAAGGAAGCCCGATTGCCCTCCTCTGGAGGCAATCAGGGTCAACTTTCCCTGGACCAGAGAGCCTGGCTAATAACAGATACTTAGGGGCAGAAGATCATTTCCAGAGGTTATATAATACCATTTTCCCTTCCTCCACCAACTTCAAGAAAAATCCCCTATGTTCCATCCAGTCAGAGGGAACAAGCAGCAATTTAGGTACAAAAGCTGTTAGAAAAAAGTGTCATCCAGGAGGTCCTGCCAAGCCAGATAGGATGTGGAACTTACTCAAGATTCTTTTTAGTGGTAAAATAAACAGGGGGCTGGAGACCAATTTATGATCTCAGTGTACTGAACATATTTCAACACCCAAAGTTCTGGATGGTCAAAGTTCAGTCCATTCTGCCTTTTCTGGGCAAGGATGACTAGATGTCCTTGATAGATCTTCAGGATGTGTACTATCGTATAAAGATGAACAGATGATCCAGAAAGTACTTACGCTTCCAGCTGGAAGCCAGTCATTACCAGTTCAGAGTTCTGTCCTTTGACCTCACCACAGCCCCTAGGGTGTTTGCCAAGTACATGGCAGTAGTTGCAACTCAGTTGAGACTGTGGGGATTCTGGGTGTTTCCATATCTAGATGACTGGCTCATCTCCTCCTTGACCAGGCATCCACTGTTAAAGGCAAAAGGCCAGGTTCTCCAGACATGTTCTCTTCTGGGGATAACCATAAACTATGAAAAATCTCAACTACAGCCAACTCAAGGTTTAGAATTCATAGAAGCACTTCTCAACAAAGAATCATCCATAGCATCACTACCTCCATCAAGAGTTCAGACAATAAGATCTCAGGTCAGAGAGATAATCTGCAGTATCAGGATTTCATCTCATTTGGTTCTTCAGGCTCTGGGGTCAATGACAGCGGCTATAACTCTAGTACATTAGCCAGATTTCACATGAGGATTTTACAGTGAATATTATCAATACAAAGGTTGATACTCTGCCAGCCCATGTCAACTCCAGTACGAATTACCCATACATGCAGAAGTGATCTCAGGTGGTGGGTTCAGTTGGTTCAGGTTCTACAAGGCTGTCTGTTCATTTCCTCTCAGCCCAAGGCCATAGTAACCACTGATGCTGCTGAATTAGGATGGGGGAGCACTATCTGCAGAAAACAGTCCAAGGTACTTGGTCCCCTGAAGACGCCAACTTATATATCAATGTCCTAAAGATGAGAACAGTGTTTTTAGTGTTGGAGGCCCTTCAAGATGCTCTCCCCTTGGGGACATTTGCAGTTTAAATGGACAATATATCAATAGTTTGGTATATCAACAAACAATGAGGGACTAGATCTTACCGCTTGTGTTGAAAAGTGCTCAGGGTGTGGCAATGGGTGAGCTCATTCAACTGCTTTCTTATAGTAATGTATATTCCGGGGAAGTCCAACGTGATAGCAGACAAGCTGAGCAGGTACATGCTTCTACCTCACAAGTGGCCAGCCATGCTGCAATCTTTTTGCATCTCCCCTAAACAACAAATGTAGCAGCTATTTTGCCCTAATCCTCCACAGGTGGAATCATCGATGGATGCTCTTCTTCACAATTGGCCCCCCAGTTTACTTTACACTTAGCCACCAGTTCTGCTAATTCTGAAATTCCTTCAGAAAGCTGCCATGTTTAAGAGCAAAGTCATCCTCTTGCACCTTACTGGCCTTGACAGCTTTGGTTCCCCTTCCTTTGGCCTCACTTACTTCTTAAACCTTGGATTCTTGATCTGACTCCAGACGTCCTGTCTTACCCAAAAGGCATGACCTATTTGGAGATACCAAGCCTCGTGCTGACTACCTAGCATCTCCAATTCCATTAATAGCTAGACAACCTATGGTGTCTTCACCTATCCAACACATACTTTTATCTTCCCGTAAACCTTCTATACGTAAGTTCTACTCCAGTAAATGGAGAAGGTTTGTTTACTGGGCACATCAAAATAATGTTGATCCTTTTTCAGCTCCTATGCATAACGTCCTTGAATTTTTGGCCCTACTTTTTAAAGAAGGAGCTAGTTCTACAACAGTCGAGATCCAATTAGCAGTGATATAGAATTTTCACACTGGATTTGGAAGCTCTTCCTTTGCCTCTCATAAGCTCTGCAAAGCCTTTTTGTGAGGCAGTCTTCTTTTAAGGCCTCCTATTAAAGATTCTACTTCACTATGGGATCTAAATCTGGTACTACAAGCATTTATCCATTCCCCTTTGAACCAACAGCTAGATGTGACCTTAAATATCTGTCTTGGAAAACAATATTTCTAGTTGCCATTACTTCTGCCAGGCAAATTTCAGAGAGTCAAGCCTTGTTTTCAAAACCTCCATACTTGATCTTTCACAAAGACAGAGTTACATTATGAACTAATGCATTCTTTCTCCCTAAAGTGGTATCAGACTCTAATATCAACCAGTCCATTGATTTGCCAGTATTCTTTCCTAAATTTGATAACAAAGGCGAATACATGTTCCACTTATTGGGTGTTCACAGACAATTACGCTTTTACCTACATAGACCAAAAAACATCAGGAAAACTGACCAATTATTTGTTTCATTTTTAGAAATAAAGTTAGGGGAAACCAGTTGCTAAAGTAACTTTAGCCAAATGGCTCACTGGTTATATTTCTTTTATTCATAACAAATCGGGCATTGTTTATCAGAACCATTACAAGCATATTCAACTAGGTCCATGGCAACTTCTTCAGCTTTTCAGTCTACAGCATCCATGGATAACATATATGCAGCAGCAACCTGGGCTACTCCCCATATCTGGTCTCCAGAGGTAGAGCATCATTTGGTTCACTGGTTTTCAGGAATATCCTTCTTTGAGTCCACCTGGGATTTTAGGTAACTTGGGACTCTGTCCTATAAATTGAGGACAGAATGAAAATTGACAAAATCAAACTAAGAAATTATGTACTCACCATAACATTCCATCAGTGTTGTCCATTTTCATTCTTCGTCCTCCAAACCCCTTCCATAGAAAACTACTGGAAAAGTGAGTGGTTAGGGGACATCATTTCCCTGATATTGAGCTCTATAGTCTTGTCACTATATGATGACTAATATTCCTTTCTGCTAAAGTCTGCAAACAAGATCTGAGGTACTTGGGGTTGGTGCACTGAGGGTAAGGAAGAAGCTCAAGAGTTTTTGGTTGCCACTAGCTTTAGCAATGGCTGAGTTGGATCTGAGGGATTGGATCCAAATTCATAAGCTGAGGAAGAATGAAAATGGACAACACAGATGGAGCATTATGGTGAGAACATAACTTATTTTTATCATTAATAATACATCTGTTATGCCATGAACCAATGCCATTGCACCCATTTAACAGAGAGATTAATTTTGAAGGTTACTCACAATATGCATTATTTCCCACAACATCCTATTGTCTCTTTAGACATATATCTCCAGTAATTAATTTGCTTAATTCTAGCTATTTTACTTCTCAATTCATGGTAGTATCGCCCAAAAGTACTTCAGGAGAATGATATTATACAGGATAATCCTGTTGAGTAAATGTCAAGGTTAAATTGAAAGCAAACCAGCTTTCACAATGCTTGATAAGTTCTTTGTAACAACATTTGTACAATCTTATTCATGACTCAATATGGTCAAACTCCCCCAAGGTTTGTGTAAGAGTTATCTACAATATTTTAAGTCCTTCACAAAAAATATGTATCTATAACAACATTGAGATGGCTGTACCTAAAAAAAAAACTAGCCACCCTGGTGGAATCCCAACATCAATAGGGTGGATAACAAATGAAAATCATGGCAATGAAAAACAAGGTAATAACTCCCTCATCAATCTTAACAAACAACTCAGGGGGCTAATTAAGTCTACTGACATTAAATTTTGAGGCAAAAAATAGCATCCCATGCCAAGGATAAGCACAAAGTTTTCTTTAGCTATGTCCACAACCACAAGGGCAAAATACACCATTTCACCAAATTAATTTTAAGTGGTACTACCTGTACGGAGTTGGAAGATATAGCAAATCTACTGGCTCACAAATTTAGCTCTATTTTTTGCACAGGCAACAACTACAGTATCCACAGAGGTTCCTCACAAAAGAATACAAGCAGTAGAAAACAAGTCCTACGCAGACCAACTCAAACTCAAACTTATGCTCAGTCTCCTACATATTGCTGAGAAGTGACCTATGCTTGGCCTGCAAAGCATCCTCGGATCCAGTATTAATGGACCTGTTAAACATCTACAAGACAAATAACAGAGACACCTAATTCAGCAACCTAAACCTTGCCTGCAAAATAAATAAGACATAGTAGAGGGAAAGATATATGTGCCTTAGAGGTGGCCTCTTCTCGGCGACAGGCTTCCCATTCATGTGAAGCAGAGTTATTCCCTACATTTCTTCCAGTGAAACTTGGATCAGTGAATGGCAAACTGTAAATATTAACAAATGTGCTGATAAACGGAGCGTAGAGTTAACCATAAACAAAGTTTAATTCAACTCCACAGGTAACACATAAACGGACCAAATGACTCGCTTTACACATAAAACATGTTTTATGTGTAAAGCGAGTCATTTGGTCTGTTTATGTGTTACCTGTGGAGTTGAATTAAATTTTGTTTATGGTTAATTCTATGCTCCGTTTATCAGCACATTTGTTGAGTTTATTGGTTTGGTTCATGCAGACTCTTACTTTTGGAAACTGTAAGTATTCCCTTTGGCTGCCACCTATGTCTTCGTTAGAGACAGGAAGTTTGTGAATGTTTCACCACTCACGCTAAGTCATATATACCCCACCCAAAAAAAAGCTGTGGGGCCGATACCTATCTAATATTACTGGGTAGCATGGCTAGCTTTAAAAAGGCCCTATAGGGTTGTTAGCCTAATATTCTACTAAGATATTATGAAATGACCAGAATGAATGCAAAATGTATAAGGGCTCCTCCTGGATTGCTATCATTTAATTCTGAACAAATTTTGTAAAACTAAGCTCGTTGTTCCTTCACCACATTGTATGCTATTATTATTTTTTTAATTTTCACTCAAATTCTAGCTCCTGCCTTGCATTTCACTATAGCTTTTTAAATATAATTGTATTGATAACAAATATCATACAATCCTTGAAGCTGTCATTAAGAAATAACTAAGTCTATATTATAAACCACTGACAGATCATACTTGAAATAAATTTCATTTTCTCATTATGTTACTTCTAGTGTATATATGTACACACACACACACACACACATAAATATATATATACATATATATATATATATATATATATATATATATATATATATATATATATATATACACACATACACAGTGAGATTAGCTAATCTCCAATTATCACAGATGCTTTGAAGGCAGCATTGTTTTAAAACTATACCAGTGAACCTCATTACAAATTTTTCTTTAACATTTCAAGACATGACACTATCAGTCTAAAGAGAGGCTTCATCAAATTCTCACATGTTGAGTGATGTGGCCCTTTCCAAAAACAGTAACATTTACTGTGATCTGATTTGATACCTTGCTAGACAGAATTAACTTAAAGGGCCATTAATGGTTAGCAAAGGAAGATATTTGTCCTATCTTAATATTGTATGCAATGTTAATGGCTTTGCATCACACTAAGTTACATCATTTTATTACTTGTTCTACCTCAAAATGGCCTTGTGGGCTGACATACTGCCATGGTTTTGCTTTTCAGCTAAAGCTTCTTCCCAATGCTTTCTGTGTCTACGATATATGTCTTTGCATTGCTAATCCTTCTCGTATAGGCTGTTCCCTTTGTAGATTTTGAGCACACTGAGTTGCTGCTTTCTTTGAGAATCTCTGGATAATACCAGTATGTTTTTAGAAACTCCCTTTGATTTCAGTTCTTTGCTATCTCCTAAAACTGTCATTTTTGTTGTATCTAGAATCTCTGATTAAATTATTTGTTTTTTTTTTTTGAACAGAGAAAGAATTTCTTAGCTCCAGTAACTCCTTCCACACTTTCTGTCAGTTAGTGGTGTCATTTCCTGTCTTTTTCACCTGGACTGGGTAAGCTATTATGTTTTATGACTCATGCTGGCAGAACTTGCTTGCTGGAGTCCGGAACTTCAGATGTTAATGTCTCTTCTATAAAGGTACTGAAAAAAAAAATCAAACAGGCTTAATCACAGGGTTAACTCAGCTTTAATTTATGATAACCAGTTTCATCTACCAAATGAACCCCATCACATCAACTTTTTAATAACAGCTTTAACATATGGAAAACTAATATATACATAAAAGCACAAAGCATCATAAATCATGATGGACAACCTTATACATAGTAATGATTCTAGCCTACAACTAAAAGCTACCCTGATGTAACACAGGTAATTTTTTACAATCCAAAATAAAATAAAAAACAGAAAGAGTACTAATAAAACAAACAAACAATCAAACAAAAAAACAAATAACATCAACTACAGAACTAATAATTAACTAGTAATCTGTCTCCAGATAGGAAGACGGTGTCATAAAACTCCCTTCACTAAAGAGTGTTTAGCACCAAGGTGACAATATGATCCTTCCAAAAGAAGAGATAAACAAAACAAAAACAAACAAAAAAAAAAAACAAGTCAGACAGCTCTTGTCACCTTGGTGCTAAATAGCATTTATTTAAGGAAGTTTTGTGAGACCTTGTTCCTGTCTGGAGATAGACTAGGAATTAATTAGTAGTTCTGCACTTCAGTTTATTTGGACTTTGTTTTATTAGTACTTTTTCTGTTTCTTACATCTTTTACATCAGAGTAGATTTTAGTTGTAGGCCAGGCTCATTACTATATATGAGTTTGCCAATCATGCTTTATACTAATTTCTGCTTTTTATGTATTTATTAGTTTTCCATGGGTTAAAGCTGTTATTGAGAAGATGACCTGATGAGGTCCATTTGGTGGACAGAAGCCCATCCATCCATCCACAAACTCTGCCATTTTTCACATGGGGTCAGGATGTCACTTTAACAGTGACAATCATCTAGAACCAAATTTCACACTGCTGGGTGGCTAGCCCTGCCACAACTGTTCTTTCATACCACACAATCACATGCACCCTCACACCTATGGCCAATTTAGAGTGTCCAATCTACCTATTGCATGTCTTTGAAATATGGGGGGAAACTGGAGCACCTTGAGGAAATCTACATGAACACAGGGAGGACATGCAGACTCCACACAGAAGGCACCAACACTGAGTCAACAACATTATCAGCTACACCAATGGGCTGTGGATATCATAAATTAAGATGTGTTTTTCTAGTGAATAAATCTGTTTGAGTTTGTTTCTTTAGTACTTTCATAGAATAGAAGAGAAATTAAACATCTGAGGTTTTGGATTGTTTATTACTATTGTTTAGTATTGTAATGTTTGGTTTTTTTTTCATTTTTCACAAATAACAAGGAAGTGAAGTCAGCCCTCTACCTTACTGCTGGGGACAGTTATCTCCTCGCATCTCTGTTTTGTTTTTCGTATTTGTTTGTCCCGTGACTCACTTTTTGTGATACACAAGGCTCCTGGCTGTCAGGCAGATTTACCAGAACAAATGGTGATCTTTCCAGGAAATGTGCTATCACTATAAAAGTAATATCATTTACAACCTACATTGTAAGACACTTGTAAGGTTTGTTTGTCCTCTAGTTGGACAGAATGAAAGTATGACTATGAATACATTGTTCATAAACATTCTCTGGGCCAACAGTTCAGAAATATAATAAGCAATATAATGTTGGGGATAGTGAGACTAGTTTTTAAAGTTAGCAAGCAATATGAAAGCTCATGAAAACCTTACCTTGCCTGAACTGAGGGGGTTGAATTGCATATAAAATATGGCACATATTGGAAGAAGCTGGTTAGTTACAGGTAGGAAATTACATACTTGGATGAGAAGTTGTGCTTGTCTTTCTGCTGTGTTTAATGGTAATGTCTAGATAATGGACAATTAACATTGGGCCGGATTCACGAAGGCTTGCATGGAGTCTAAGAGTAGAGTAAGACTCCATGCAGCCAACATGTCCGACGAGCAATCCAGGAACAGCCGGCAGGGGCGTGCAAGAGAGCTCCTAAAACGGCTCTTACACGGACAGGGTTAGAATATGCAAATTCCCTCAATTGCTGCCGAAAGGCATGCAAATGAGGTAAATTTGTGATCCAGGAAACCCGAATCTGTCCGAGTAAGAGCAGTGTTATTTGCAGAAATGTACTCAGTTGACAACTGAGTACCGTTCTGCAAATAGCAAAACGGAGCCGTGACAACTCCAAATAAAGGCTGCATATAGTTGAGGAAGCATGCCAATGGCCAAATATACGGCCATTGGCAATGTTCCCTGATGCAATATTAAAAAAGAAATAATTTATTTCCCCAATCTCCGAGGTTTAAGCATAGCGCAGCGCCGCGCAAATGTGCTGCGCTCTAAAAACCAGAAAACCAAAAATTAAAAGGCACAAATAGGGAATTTATAGAATATCATACCATACAATGCAAGTGAATGGCAGGCTGAAGACAACATGGCTACCGAGTAGAGGTTGCTAAGGGGGGAACTCAGTCTAAGAGATGTAAACAAGCATTAGTAGGCAATCCTATGCAAATGAGGGTAAGGATAGTGAATCCCAAGTTTACATAGCAAATGAGCACAGTCAGTGAAGTGTAAGAGTAGGATAAGGGGAGTAACAGAGTAGAAGATAGGTGACATCACTAGCGGGGTATGTATGAAAGAATGTAAGCTCATTGGAGCAGAGTAGCATGTGTCTGCTGTCAGTTACTCATGACTGGAAGAGGTGTGTCACCAGGTATCCTAGCTAAAGTCAAGTAATAGAAGGTGTATGCCGTGGATAACACTAAAGTTTCTGGTTGAAGTGGCTGCAACGTGTTTGCACGTGGGTGCTCGCCCGCGAATCCGAGTAAGACTGTGTGTGCGCATGTGCGCCTGTGTGCATGCATTTAAGCCAGAGTAAGTATGTGTAAGGATGTTGAAATCTGTGTAAGCGCACATGTGTGCACGTGTTTAAGCAGGAATTAAGTGTTAGGCCTTGTAAGCATGTGTGCGCGCATGTGAGCTGGTAAGCGCTTGTTTGCGCTTGTGTGTGCGGCACTGCCCCCTGTGGAAACAGAAAGGGAAAAGGAAGCACAACAAAGAGTAGGAAGTTAACCAGGGAGAATCAGCAGAGCTAGCAGGTGAAAACAATCTGAATCAGGCAATTACACAGGCAGTACACTAGCCCAGCACTTAAAACTCTGCAAACAACTTTCCACCATGTATTCCTCAGAGAAACTGCAGCACTGCAGTAAGCTAAAAGAAGTGAATACTCAAAAAGCTTTATTGAGACAAAGAAATGTTAGGGGCTGCCATTGCTGTCATAAGGTGACATATGCAACATGCTGAGGGTGGTGACAATGTGAATGCTGCTGAGCAACCCCCAGTGAGGAGACGGAGAAGAGTGTACAGGCCCAGGGTAACCTACCAGGGGCTACATGAGCTGGAGATAGTGGACTGCTATAGAGTGGACAGAGACCTCATGCAGCAAATTGTTGAGCTGTGCAGGCCACACCTCACACAAAGAACCAACAGAGGGGAACCCATTCCAGTGGAAACCAAGGTATGTGTTGGCCTAGGAATACTAGCAACAGGTACCTTCCAGAGACCAACTGGTGATATGATGATGATCTCACAGGCATCAGCATCCAGGGTACTGCACCAGTTCCTGGATGCCATGTCAGCACATGTCGGTTATCATGTATATTTCCCCAATTCCCGTGAGGTATTGGCCAGCAATATGCATCTTTTCCAGCAAATAGCAGAATACCCTGAGGTAGTGGGTGCAATAGACTGCACACACATATGCATCAAATCACCAGCTGGTGAGCAGGGTAGGGCCTACATTAACCGCAAGGGCTTCCCCTCCATCAACTGCCAGGTTGTGTGTGATGCCCAGGGCATAATAATGAATGTATGTGCTGGCTGCCCTGGAAGCTACCACGATTCCCATATCTGGCATCTGACACAGCTGTACCAGACATTTGTCAATGGGGACATCCCTGATGGTCACCTAGTGGGGGATGCTGGATATGCACTGGAGCCGTGGCTGATGACACCCATCAGAAATGCACACACACCTGAACAAGAACTCCATAATGAGGCACATGCACAAACACGAAATGTAATCAAATGTGTGTTTGGGCTGCTCAAGTCACGGTTCCGGTGCCTGGACACATCTAGTGGAGCCTTGCAGTACTCACCAACTACATGTACCCAAATTGTCATGGTATGTGCTATGCTACATAATATGATCCTGCAAAAACAGCTGCAGCAGGATCAGCATAGGCCCAGGCCAAACAGCCCCCCACCATTGCCAAGGCCATCACAGGCAGAGCGTGACTTGGAGGAGGAACAACCTGAGCCTGCCCCAGTAGGCAGAAGGAGGCGTGCCCGGTATGCTTTGGCCTTGGCAAAGAGGCAACGCATAGCACATACACTGGCTCAGTAGGAACCCTGGAAATGATACCTCTCCCTGACCCGCACATATAGTAAAATGCATGCCTAACTTGACACTACCTGTTTTCAAACATGTATAGGGAGTGTACTATGTGCATCCAACATAGGCAGCCCTGCAGCACCACCTGAGGCATGATTGCCTTGTTTTAAGCAATATAAAGCAGTGCTAAACAGTTTTGCCACTACTTAGTATATGTAAACATAATCGTACACACTAACTGGCACAACTTTGGGCAATGTTGAGCAATATTGGCCAACGTTCAGCAATGTTGAAAAATGTTCAGCAATGTTGGGCAAGTCTGGTCAACGTTGGGCATAGTTGAGCAAAATAAACATGCACATATATGCTTTACTGGACATTAAGCAGTCTGGTCCACCCAGTATGAAAATTTAAACCAGTGACAGGCCTCAAACTAGGATACTGTGCACTATAGTCACAGTACTGAATCACTAAACCACGACAGTATTTCACTGGTCAGCCTGTATGAAGACATGTTGATAAGTCTATGCAAAGTGTCTCATGGAAACCCTGCAGGCACAGCATAATTCATGTTGTGTTATGACACAAAGGTGAGCCCTGCAGTATAAATATAACTTGATTTCCAACACACATAGTATACATGTTGATATTGGGCGTGTTCACACATGGTAACAAATGTAGTGGACTTCAGACAACAACATACTGAAAGGTCACACTGGGCATGCTCACACACTTGAATAAATGAGACAAATGTCAGGCAACAAAACACTGAAAGGGCAAACTGGGCATGCTCACACACTTAGGCCATGTCTGAGTGCAGCAGTGGGCCAGACATATCTGGCAGTTCACGTGTTAACCCAGGAACCCCTCACTAGCCACCAATCCTGCCTTGTGCACACAGTTATAAGACAACAGGCACATATATAACATCTTGGAACCCTGTCATAATCAAATATGTACTACAGATACATAGGTTGTACATAGAAAGTGGGAAAGCAAAGAAGATAACAAACCTGCAGTCAGTATCATCAATAAACAATGTGCACTCCAAACATTATCATAGGTACATATGTTCATAGGTTGATACTAGGTATCAGCCCTAGGGCATTCATAAGCCTAGCCAGAGTGTGTTTGGCTTTCACCACCCTTTAAACTAGTATACTGTGCCTTTGAATAGTAGGTCACATAAGATAGCCAACGTACGGTTAGTGTATTGTGCCTCTGTCTAGCAGGGACCCAGAAGAGATCCCAGGGGTAAACGTATGATCACCCATCCACTCATCAAGATTTCCCTTGAAGAGGGTCAGTGAGGGGCTCTGCCTAACTTGGACTGGGATTTTGTTCCAGAGTGAGGGGAGCTTCTGGGATATGAATCTGTCCCTCCAGCATGTCCTATTAATTCTGTGCTGAGGTTGAAGTCCCTGGAGCATGTAGCTGTAAGGGATTCTGATATCCTGAGGTGGAGCATGACCAATAAGTCTGGGTTGGACATGGCTGTATACGGCAGGCACAGATCGCATCTGGGTAGGCGGTAAGCAACTGAGTACAGCTGAAGTTTTTGTAGCTAAACTGCGTAGGGCATCTGTATGAGTCTCCTGTTCCACTTGGTGAGGTAACTTTGGGGTCATTACAGTTTCTGCAGGTGTCGGGTAAGATACATCTCAAATGGGGCATTGTACCCAAGTATGGGCCTGATAAGTAGAGGTGCACAATGACCTCTCTTGATTTAGATGTGAAAACTTTTGGGATAAGGTGGGCTGTATAGAAGGTCTACCTAACCACTTTGGCAATGTGATTTTCAAAGGAGAGATTACTATTTACTTTGGTCCCCAAATCCCTAAGTACACCTTCTGTACGTAATGGATTACCACCTATGTGGTAATCTGTGTGCACTTTGTTATTCCCAAAGGGGATGACTATGCATTTTATGGCATTTAGCTTTAGGCTATGGCTCTGGCACCAGTTATCCATCTCTGTGAGACCCTTTAGGAGGATGCTTGTGTCAGCTGGAGAGTCGATTATGGCACCCAGTTTGCAGTCATCTGCGAACTTGGTCAGCCATAGTCCTCCCATGTTAGCCTGTACCTCAGAGAAATATATACTGAACAAGAGAGGTCCCAGAACTGAGCCTTGTGGGACGCCACGTGTAACTGGTGTAGAGTCTGACATGGCAACTGCAATTCTGACCATGTGGGTGCTATCCCTGATCCAGTTTGCAATCCATCTTGTGACATATGTGTTGATATCTAAGCTGGTGAGTGTATTTAAGATGCCCGAGTGGGGTATTGTGTCAAAGGCTTTTGGGAGGTCCAGGTAGGCTGTGTGGACTACCTTCCCTATGTCTATGGCCCTGGTAACTGATTCAAAGAAGTCGACCAGGTGCAAGAGGCAAGATCTGCCCTTAACAAAGGTGAATTGGGTAGGATCCAGTGTCTAGAGGTTGCTGATGTCTGTTTATGAGTTCCATGATGATACGCTCCATAGCTTTGCAGATCAGGCTAGTCAGGCTTATAGGGTGATAGTGTCCAGGGCCCCTTGTAGCACCACCTTTGTGGAGTGGGACCACTGTTGCTGTATGCCATTCCTTGGGTACATATCCTGTAGTAAGTCTGATATTGAACAGTGACATTATGTGAGGGTTGTGTTCTTCATGAAGCTCCTGTAAGACGCAGCCTGGGACACCGTCTGGTCCCATTGATGCTGTGTTATTGCTTTGGAGATGGCATCTCTCACATGTTCATATGTGATGTCAGGGAGGCTACACTATGTTGGGATGGGCATTTGTACTTTTGGGGGATGGGGGGGAGAAATATGCACTGAACCTGTCTGCCAGGATGTTGGCAATATCTGTGGGTTCAGTGTATTTTGTTGTCATTATGCACTAACTCAGAGCATATCTGGGAGTTGCCACCCAGGTTCCTGACATAACTAAATGTGTCTGTGTGACTTCCTTTGAGGGGAATGCCCTTTTTGGAGACTAGGGAAACACCTTAAAAGAGGTATATTCCTCTTTGGCAAGTCTGATGATGTCAGCATCCTACAAATATAGCAGTGGAAATGAAAACCCCAGTAAAGCATACAGTGCGTCATGTTAATGCGTATGTCTCTAGTGTCATAACATAATTAGGTCGGGGTTTGAATCCTGCAGTTGCTGAGTGTGCATGTGGGGGGGAATGTCTGTGTCTGTATGACTTCCTTTGAGAGGAATGCCCTTTTTGGAGACTAGGGAAACACCTTAAAAGAGGTATATTCCCCTTTGGCAAGTCTGATGATGTCAGCATCCTACAAATATAGCAGTGGAAATTAAAACCTCAGTAAAACATATAATGTGTCATGTAAATGCGTATGTCTCTAGTGTCATAACGTAGTTAGGTAGGGGTTTGAATCCTGTAGTTGATGACTGTGTGAGGGGGGGTGTATGTGTCTGTGTGACCTCCTTTGAGGGGAGTGCCCTTTTTGGAGACTAGGGAAACACCTTAAAAGAGGTATATTCCTCTTTGGCAAGTCTGATGATGTCAGCATCCTACAAATACAGCAGTGGAAATGAAAACCCCGTAAAGTATATAGTGCATCGTGTTAATGCATATGTCTCTAGTGTCATAACCTAGTTAGGTAGGGGTTTGAATCCTGCAATTGCTGAGTGTGTGTGACAGTGTGGATTTTGCTTTTACTACGGTATGACATATCAGGATAAAAACAGTATGTGCATTGCACACATCAGGTATCTGTGTGGCAAATACATATATGTACATGTGACCTCAATTAGTACATAGGTGTGAAGCCTGCATACTACATGAATACATTTGTTACCTTTGACAGATTGTGCCGCTGCTTCTCAGATTGTAGGTCACATATGTATGTATGTATGTGACAAGGCCAGCCACTGCAGTGATCTGTGGGCAAGGTCATCTGTTTCACGCACACCCATGACAGTTTCTATAGACTAGTGTGAGTGAGGGTACATGCCTGGGGTATATGTCAGACATGTTCATACACAACAAAGTCTGGCAATAATGGACAGTCATTATAGGTGTACAACAGCCTTGTGGATATGCATACAGGACCCTTATTGCTTATGTGATACATTGAGGGACTTCAGAATACCTTTGGATATGTGGATACCAAAGGACAGATGACATAACACTTGGCTGTATGTACACATCGGTACCCGACATACATGTTGGAGGCTACTACCTATGTGGTACTGCCAGGATACTATGTATAGTAAATGTGGGTGACTATGCTATAGCTGGCTTAGAGCTATATAGCATGGGTTGGACAACAGGTATCTGTCTGTATGATACCCTTGTGTAGGATATGTGTCCCATCTGGAGAATGCATTGTAGGCCACTGCATGCATTTCCAGATGTGGATGGACATATCCCTAGTGTGTTTGCATGTACCTAAGAGGGCTATATGCCAAACAGGTGTGGTCCCAGGAACGGGTGGTGGCCAATACCACTAGTTACTGTTATAGTATAGTACTGGAAGGATCCAACTGTTACTGAGTTCCCTACATCTGCGTGTCAGTTGTCAGGACATCATCTAATGATTGGTGATAGTCAGGCTGTTGAGGTTGTATATACTACCAGAATGCAAAACATTGACAGATAGTAACAGTATCACCCACAGCATAGTGTCAAACCATGTCATACACACATGTGCACCCATGTTAGAACATATCTGTAGTAGAATGCATACTGGCCACCGAGAGATACTATGAGATGTTAACACTGTGTAATACAGGGTATGTCACACGTCCCATGTGACCACTATGCACGTACATGCAGACAGTACACCCCCACCGTGTTCACAGATGTACACCTGCAAATCTGTACTGCACACATCACACACGTACTGTCCACTCACTAACACATGCTGCCAACACTACACACTTCAGCCAAGTGGCACATGGGCAGACAATACATACTCAGACTTAACACTGGTGTAAACAATACTACATTGACAATCATAGCTTTGATGGATCATGTCTGCTCAGATATACCTACAAGGATATCATTACACTTTCCTGTTGACAACATGCTAACATCGCTACACTGCTATAATGTCACCCTGTGCATCCGCACCATGTTAGCCTGTTCCTGCTTCAATGTTACAGATGACAGGAGGTGGCACAGGTTTCATCATATGCACAGGGTGTGTTGTTGGTTTGCCAGAGCCTGACACTGACCCATCCAATCGACATGTGTGTGTGTGTGTGTGTGTGTGTGTGTGTGTGTGTGTGTGTGTGTGTGTGTGTGTGTGAGGGACAACAGTACAGCATGGGCCAATGTTGATGCAATATGTGTGTGTATGTGTGAGCCCTAGATATTTGGTTTATGTGTGTGTGTCTGCATGCACACAGCTCCACCATGTGGCTGCCATATACGGGAGGTTGTGGGACAGCCACAGACTGTACCTGTCAGGCTGTACAGATCATTGTCTCTGGGCATGGACATGGTACCTGTGCCTGGCAGGGGTGCTACGGACAGTATTGGGTACCAAGCCTGACTGGGTACTATCATCAGAGGCAGAAGTATGCTGACTGGACCCATGTCCCTGCTGGGACTGGCCAGAGCCATGTGCACGTGGTCTACTAGGACTGTCAATCGACAGGCCACCCCCAGCATATCTGGGGCTGGTACTGCCACTACAGGAGCAGCTATGATCTGTGGGTCTTCCGCGATGACTGCCAGCCATTGATATTGCTGGCATACATCCGCGTTGACATCTCAATCATCCCGCATGGTCCCGGCTCATGGAAAACACATTGTGGAGGGCATCTAATGTCTCCCACAAACGTCTATCAATGACCTCGGTGTAATTACGGATGGCACCGGCAAGGTCACGGATACTGTCATTGATAGTGGAGTTATGGGCCCTCTGCGCCCTTAGTCCCTGTCTGGTGTACCATTCCATACATGCCTGTGCCTGTATTACAGCCCAGAACATACCTGAGGTTGTAAAACCTGTGAGGGCATGTCTGCCAGGGGCATTACGACCAGCGGTGCTCCCATGAGAACCCCTGGACATCCACCTATGTGGTACCATTCCAGAAATCTGGGTATGGCTGCTGTGAGGGGATGCATGTGCCATGGATACCACACTATCCTGGTCAATACCAACTGTATGCTGTCTCTCGGCTAAGGCCATTGGTGATGAGGGATGTATTGGCAGTATGAGTGTGCGCATAGATGGGGTGGAAAGCTGTGTATTGTCGACTGGCAGACCAACGACAGACCCTGTCAAGCCTGCCTGTGCCACAATACATGTATCATCATCTCCACTATTTGTGGCCGTGACTTCAGGTTCCCTGCTGCATTCAGCCAACCCAACCTCAGCACCTGTGAGAGGAAGACAGGAAACACACTTTACAATCTGTACATGATGTTATTACACATGCACACATGCACACATGCACAGATGAAAACATGAACACATGCACACATAAACAGATGAATACATGAACACATGCACACATGCACACAAATACACTCCTCACTACAGCAGATACACACACACACCAGCAATCCAAAACATACTCAATAGTGGTTGAAGGTGGGTGACAGTATCACAAGGCAAACAGTCACCTCACACATGTCAGCATGCAGAATATGTGTTGCTCAAGACCATGCAGTGTGAGTGTAGACTGCCCTTGTTAATAACAGTATACATGGCTTTGATGCATGTCTGTAGTTGTTCAGTGATTGGCTTCACCCTGGAACACAATGTGTACAAGGACACAACATTGCTGTGCAAGTATTATAAGCTCTGCAATGTCCTGTGCACCATCACTCACAGGTATACATACCATGGCTGGATGTGTTATTTGTGTGTCACATAGATTTCCATGTCTGATTACAGTGTCTGTGTCTGTAGCAGATAATTGTGGACACAGGTGTAGCACATGCATGCTATGTACACACATGGGATGAGTGGTGCATGCATACCTGATGGAATGCCAATGCTCGACATGGCCATTGTACAGTGGTTATGGTGAGTGTGGGACATATTGCAGACATGCCAGTGCCAGCCATAACATGGCATGCTACATGACTGCAGCATTAAATATCACACATACCCAATGTGTGTTATGTGACCTATACACCCAATAGCATTCCAGGACATATATGTGTCACTTTGTACAGATGGCGACTGCTATGCATATTGTGTATAGTTGCATATGTTTGCACACACACAACATTGAGGTGCAAAGCAATGACTGCTATGTGTAGTACTGTGGTCACTGTAACTGGATGGGGTGTAGTACCATGAGCCATCATCATCATGCATCATGTGGTCACTCAAGGCTACTAATGTGTGCCGGACCACCGCTTAGCATGTTGTACCTAAACTGCAGTGCCGTGGCTATGTTCACAATTACACAGCCACTTTGTACATCGGTGTGTGAGGTGCCCAATAGGGAGCATTGCCTAACATGACTGTGTTATGTGTTGAAGAGTGTTGCACAGCCCCATGATAGGCCTCTACCCCTCAGGTGTATTATGTGTGCAGTGTGGATGACATGTGGGATACTGAAGTGTGACCTTACAGCGGGTGTCTGGTTACGCCATGTGTAGCATGTTGAGGTGTACTGCGTATGACAAACATGTTATGTTGTGTACATGTGTATCAACTATGCCTATCCAATGTGCAGTACGGTGTTGCCACAATTGTGTCTGATGCTCTGTGTAGTGCATGTGATTGAGGCAGCTACTGACATTACTGAGATGTGCAACATCTCACAGCAAACATGCACAGCATGCATTATGCGTAGTTGTGTTATGTGTACATGGCCTACACCTCACCTATGACATGCACATTTCATTACCAATATTAAAGTTATAACACACTCACCAGCATGGATCGTCTGCCCTGCTGTCACATCAGAGGGACCTACAAGAATATGAGACAGTTTGTCAGTGGCCACAACTGTGGCATTGCTACTGTGAGTTTGCTAAACTACAGTAGAACAACAGTCGACAGTCACAGGTGTACAGATAATATTCCAAATATCAGTATTGCACAACACTAGGCAGCACAACTGCTAAACACACAGTACACATCTCACATATGCATAATCTAACAATACAGGTAACAGTAGTCTACAGATAGGGCATGTTACCTGCACGCTCCATGTCAACATGCTGGGTGGCTCTGGCCTCCATGACGACACATGTCTGTTGCAGTTGCTGTTGTTGGCCATGAGCAACCACGCTTAGGAGCAGCTCCTCCACTCTGGTGAGGGGGGATGAATGGCCACCCCACCACCTGTGGCAATCTGTTGTCTATGGATATCAGACGCACACCACTGGACATGTCTAATTAAATCACTGCAGTGATGGCGTACCTGCTCATATGTCCGGTTATGCATGCCTATGTCATTTACTGACGAACAAGATCTTGCCACAGTGCAGTCTGCTCATGCTGGTGCTGGCTGGTTCTGGAAAACAGCAGGGAGTAGTGCTGCACCAGGCTGTGGTGGATTTCCTGTTCCTCCACTGCTGTGTAACAGGGATTACGTTGGTGTGCCATCGCCCTGAAAGAGAAATGAACAATATGTGTGAGCGAATCATGTGGCACACTTTACACTCTTAAGTACAGATATCACTTAACTGCCATATATACCATCCATTTGTCTGTCAGAGGATACACACGTTCAATACCACATACTGGTGCTCAGGCCACAACTGACTGATAGTGCCTGGCACACTCTATATATCAAACTACTATACACCAGTACCCGGCACACTGTTTGTGACACAATGCACAACCTCGCCACAGGGGTATATATCAAGCTAATGCATGAAGAAAGATGTCATCCATTGCAATGAATGTAAAGTACAGTTACAGTATTACCAGTAAACCACCCTAGTCATTGATGCCATACCCCTGACTAACATATGTGCACAGTTGTTAATATAGGTGGCATACTGCTGTAACAGAATATACATGTTGCTAGATACACACATATACCCTGTAACACACATATGATTGTGGGCATGGTACAGGCATAATTACACACACATCAAACATACATACAACACACAAATGTATGCCAACCCAGGTGAGCTTTACCTGTGTACCATACAGTACTGTTTACCACTACTTACAAAACCTTATGCCTGAGGTATGTAATCTGTGCAGACTACAGGAAACACACAAGACAGTGTTTCCAAGCAATGTGAACATACACCATACTGTGCTGTTTAGGCCTACAGCTTCAGGTAGTACTACAGTTCATATGGGAGTTGGATTCACCAGCAGTACCACTCACTAAGCATACATGTATTGCTTTAGCCTACAATGGGACACCACAGTCGTCAACAAGGCACTATGTCACAACGTATGCCATACTACTATGTCTGCCTGGCAATAACATACACATCTTTTTCTGGCCTCTCAGCTAGGAAACAAACTACCATGACAGAAACCAATTCACACTAAGCTATCACACCTTTACAGACCTTGCACACATTCACCGTCACACTCATTCAACCTCACATAGCAGGTATTGCACTGAGTACATGTGTGTGTGCATCGTGTCATAGGTAGGTAATACGCTATTGGCCCTAGGGCCTAGAGCAACCTAGCCATATGCTACCCTGGCCTTTGACACACATGTAATTTGATTTCACTTGCCCCTGTCAATCAAAACCACAGAGGTGATTCCTGGGGTGGATTACCTATTTCCCAAACAATCATCAGGGGTATTTATGACAACTGCTAATGAGGAGCCTTGCTTGCTATTGATAGGTGGTTTATTCCAGAATATGGCATATCTCTGAGATAGGAACCTATCCCTCCAGCATGTGCTGTTTAGTGAGCTGATGAGATTTAAGGCCCTACAGCGTGCAGCCCTGAGGGATTGTGATATGTTGACATGGTGGTTGTCCAACAGCTATGGGTGTGACATACCTTTGTATGTCAGGCAGAGGTCACCTCTGGGTGGGCGGTATGCAACACAGTCTAGCTGTGGTTTTGTGAGTCAGTCTTCATTGGGCATCTGTTTGAGGCCAGTATTACTCTTTGTGAGGTATGTCTGTGGCCTTTCCACTTGCTGTAGTTGTCATGTGAGGTACATACCACATTGGAGCATTGTGATGAGTAGAGGGGAACACTGACCTATATTTCCCTAGATGACACAACTTTTGTGATGACACGTACCACGTAGACAGATTACAAGACTAGTGTGGCACTGTGATTATCAAAGGGGAGGCTACTGTCCACCTGTGTCCCATGTTCCCTTATCACATCTTCAGTGTTAGATAGACAACCACCTATGTGGTAGTTAATGGGTACAGTGTTTTGGAAAGGAGGGATGGCACTGCAGTATCGACACTGGTCTTCAGTCCATGCCTTGGTCACCAGGCACCTGTTGCAGTACGTATGACCCCGTGTCTCTCTCTCTCTCTCTATATATATATATATATATATATATATATATATATATATATATATATATATATATATATATATATATATATATATATATATATATATATATATATATATACATACATCTAAACATCCATTGCTGTACATATAGATGTACATATAGGCACATATACAGTCCACCTTTCATGGTGTGGATATCAATTATGCAACAGTTGTGAGATATATAGTTATGTAATAATATTGCACAGTGTTGTGCAGAATGCATTTTGGTGTCCTCAGCCCATGTAGTTTTAGCAGGCCTCACTGGCTGTAACACAGCAGATCTGACAAATCAGTTCCATAGCATTTAACCACCACATGACATATACCAGCACTGCATGCTGTTTTCTATGCCATACATTACAACCTACATAGCCATATGAACATAACAACCTTCAACAACATATATATGTCCACCCTTCACTAACAGTTGCAGTATGTCCCTTGCCCTATGCACATGTGCAGATACATATAGTTACGTACTGCTGCCACATATGGATGATTCACAGTATGTAGAGTACTCTTCAAAAACATCTACTACATGCCAGCAAATACATACGTGTTACATACCTTACCTTTGTATTTCTCTGCTCAGTCTGTTGTTACTAGTTTTTTTTTTTTGGGTTTTCTCTGTCTGTTTCTTTCTCTTTTGTCTGTGTCTCTGTCTGTCTCTAACTCTTGCTCTCTCTCTCTCTCTCTGTTCCTGCAATGATATTATTGCATGTGTGGACAGCAGGTACAGCCTGCTTTTCTAGGTATCTGCAAATGTGCATGTGACGGCCTCTGCACCAATTGGTGCCCATCATTTAGTAATTGCATGCAGCCTGCTGTGTGGTAATTGCAGTACTCACTGTGATTGCAACCCACTGCTATAAAATGCTAGGTTAGGTAGGCATAGCCCTTTCAGCTTTCCAAGGTAGGACCCATGCTTGTTTGCTCTGGACACCGTTGTGTCAGTCTGAAGGTTGGTATATGTCTCATATCTGAAGCTAGGGTTGTAGCCAGTGATATGCATGTTGTACTCAAACCTGAATGTTGCTGCTTCCAGTACACACTTCTCAGTGTAGAATTTTACTCACTCCTCCAAATGCTAACACAGGCTACATGGGAGTATGTACTTTCTTTTCGAATTAGACAATTAACTGCCATACAAAAGTAGTTATTGCAATGCATTCCTCTGGCACATGCACTGTTTGTGAACTGATATACTGTAATTATTAAGTTACTCACTTCTGAACAGTTTGTGGTTTGTTTGTGTTGACATTAGCACAGGCTGCTCAAGACAACTGGACATATTTCAGTACTGAGTATGCCTACCTACACCCTTGGTTGTGCCTGAATACACAGGTATATAGTACTTTTGAGTAGGGGTGCAGAACTTCAGAGAGCATTATTTATTTTCATGTGATGTTTATCTTGCTGAACATACAGGGCTGCTGTGTACCTGTTAGTCTATCAAGGCAAGTAGTCTGTCTGCATAGCTCCCACATGTGGACATATCCAGATGGTAGCCAGAGGTTAGCCGATTATTCTTTGTCTATGCACCACGTCAGTCTTTTCAGCACTGGAACAATGGCATTGTCACAGTTGGTTGCTAGCAGTACATGGCTACATCCTTTGATATTTCTGTGTTGTACTTCTACATAAGGGCATGCTTGTGAAACTCCTTCAAAGCTATTTGCAGAGTGTGTAATAGCAGAAAAGCTGATATGCCTGTGTGTTTCTGCCTCTGCCAGGCCTCAGATACTCTCAGGTATATATTTGAACAGCCTCAGGGAAAGGTATATATAAGTGAGATACACCTGTAATATATTACAGACATATTTCAGTTGAGACTTCGAGGGAATCAGAGCATATGTATTACTACACCTTTTCTGATGTGCAAGCAGTGTCTACTCTCACTTATTGACATTATTCATTAAGTGTGATTCCCCACTTTACTGCCTAATGTTAGTACTTTTCAGAGAGATTCAGAGGGGCAGAGCTAACATTTGCTTATGAATCAGGGACATCCCTGTAAAGCAGTCACAGTTGGGAAGTCTGGCCTCTGCCCTATTCAAATATGCCAGTGTTTCTCCTGCTCTAATACTGTGTGGGGTTTGTAAGGTGCTACTGTAACTTTATTCCCTGCTAGAATGGCTGGTTCTCTTTTCACAGTCATATCATGAAATTCCACAACAACTGCTGGTAAAGACCCACAGAACAAAATGTGTGTTATGGCATTCCTATTTTCCCTTTACATTCCCTCATTGTAATGCATGATATATTTATTTCAGCACCAAGTTATTGTATATCTGCTGTGGCTTAGTGGTGCTTCATGCAGTCTAGTGTGTCCAAGGTCTGGGGTTCGAGACTAACAGAGGTGTTTTATTTTGCTGCTGAGCAGAACAGGGGCCCTGCCATGCAGAGTGACTAAGGCACTTTTAAGCATTTGTAAGTGGGTTTGCGCGGATTTACACGATGCTTAGCAATACTAAGCTAAGTGCACACATGCGTACACTGGTGCAAACCCGCTAACTACTGCTTAAAAGTACTTACTCCGCTAACCCCCGCGCTCATTTATTTGAAAGCAAAGAAAATGGGGAGATAGGAAAGTGGTGAAAAAGGGGGCACAAAGAGGGAAAGACAGTAGGGAAACCAGCTCGGGATGTGCAGGATGGGTGTAAGGAAGGTCCACAGCTGCCCATTTCTTTACCAGCAACAGCTGTGCATATGCAATAAATTTGGAGTGAAATTTGAAACCTTCCACCCCTGAGAGAGGGGTGAGGACAACAAAGTATGTTGTACTACCAATTATAATTATAAGTTTACATGTCCAGCGGACATGTGTGCGAAATGGGCAGCTATGTATGAAGCGTAATTTTTTTGTGGGAACAGATTGCCCTTTTTTTAAATTTTTTTCAGGTGAGAGTGGAATGTGAGGTATAGGAAGTAGGTATATATGGGGAGGTAGATTGGGGAGGTAAACAGACAAGACAAACAAGACACATACAAGTGTGGAATATGACACATGAGGTGGGTGTACACAATTGACGGGGATGGATGTTTGGAAATCGCAAGCCCATGAGCCCACAGATGGTAACAGCGGAACTGAGATCCCCACCCATGGGCAGTCACCACTGCACCTTCACAGCCCCGAGGGTGGCTGTGCTGGGGGCCGTGTAGGAGGGGCAGGCTCACCTGTGAGTCACGCCACTCTTGCCTTGAGCTGGCGTAGAGGATCAGCGACTGAATGCTGGATCTCCCTATGCACCACAGCCCAGACCCTTCGTAGAGTGACAGGAGGCCCTTCTCCACCCACACTTGCATGGGGGGACGAGCCCCATCCCCTGCCACGCTTACACCCGAAGGTGACACAGGACAAACGGAGGAGGGGGAGCCCGGGCTGGGCACTGGACCTGCTGGTGCCAGGTGCAATCGCCAGCTGAGGAGGGACAGGTTGGTCCGCTGGGACCGGCCTTCCCATATGTTCTGTGTTTAGGTGTGTTTAATTATGACAAAGGCAACTGCATTCCAAATTTGTTGTAACAGCATGCAATAATATACCCATTAACCCAACACACCAGGGTTCCAACAGTTGAACAACAGGCATAACACATGCATATATTGAACGACAGTGGACATTCCAACAGCATGCAGGGATGGTCGGTGGCAACAGGCCACCAAGATTGTGGTGTTTGAACAGGGCACATGCATCAACATAAATGCAGATATTTATAGAACAATAGGACATATGTCCCAAAAAATGTTGTGAGAATAGACATACCCATTGAGGTGTGGAATTGCATTGTTTATGCACATACAGTAGGGTGTAAAAAGAGACCTCCATTAACATCTTATACGTATCTTTAGTCTACACTACCTTCCTATTGACTGGAGGTGTATATCCCCTACATGTATTATTACACTAGGCAACGTGCATTAGGTTGTGTAATGGTTTTGGCTGGTTCATTATATACCTGACCTATATCTGACATACTAACTGTCCAAGATGCGGATGTTACTGCTACATACTTATATATTTGATTTATATTTATATATCTGCATACCTGGATGTGTTCACGTGACATTTTCAGTTATATTTCTACAGAACCCTACATTTCAGGTAGCACACTCACATTTCTGGGGAACACATAAACAAGCTACTCATGTGCCAGATTAACATATGCATGCCAGCCAATAAACAACTATTGAGGACTAAATATATGCTTCACAACTACTGTCACTGCCTTCATCCACTTTATATGGGACTGCCCAACTGTGGGTTGACAGCACTTAATACAACAGTACTATTTATATAATGCAAGGGTACAACTACATTGCAAAGTACATGACACACACACACTCCAAGTATTATACCTTTATTAATTACAATACACACTTTTCTTCAGGCTCTTTCATTTATTTGATATTACAGTGCAAACAGCAGACTTATTCAATACATATTATACCTTTATTAATAGGGTACAACACTCTTTTTCAGGCTCACTCACTTATGTTATATAACAGTACATGCAGATCTATTTATTCTGGACTTTATTTACCTTTATTAATGGGTTAATACACTCTTTTTCTGGCTCTCTGACTTATTTTATATAACAGTACATGCAGAGACATTATTCAGGGCATTTTATGCCTTTATTATGGAGCTACAGCACTTTTTTCCAGGCTCTCTCACCTATTTTAAATAACAATACATGCAGAAGAATTACTAACCTGCCTGGTGGCTCAGCCTTAGCAGCCTATCTGCATAGGCTTGCTGATTCACAGCACAGTCACCTGCAGCTGTGGAGTAAATGAAGGGATATTGAGACATTCCTATCCATTATATAGACTAAATTAGCATGTCCAACATACTTCATTCCATGGCTACCTACTCAGTGGTGGGGCATCTCCCATGTCACGGGCCTCCTGTATCCATTGGTTCAGTAGGTCCTGCTTCCATCTCTTCAGGTCTGCATGGGGGTGACGGACCTGCTCACCAGTCCTAGGGATGCCTGTGGCACTGGTGAGATCATGAGCTAACCGGTTCCAAGTCTCTGCTTTGTACTCCGTTCCTTGGAACTGGCCCTGCAGGAGTCTTGACTCATGACAGTGGACAAGGAGCCAAACCATGTATTTCGACTCCTCAATGCCCCAGCGTTGCGCTCTAAAGCGAATACCCTCTCCAGCACCAGACATTCTGACTACAGATGGCAGCTACAATCAGTTATGGCAAGTATTCCCACATATGGAGCTTAAATATGCTGAATTTCCTGCACTTTTTGGTGATTGGCCGTTTTTGAAATTTCTTGGCTGACTGCAGACCTGCTTAGCAATAGTTAATCTTCCATTTACTAGTATATGTATGTTAACAGTGCATATTTATCCTAAGCTGTTATGGCTTACTGGTTCAGTGCTTTGACTATGGTGCATAGTGTCCCAGGTTCGAACCTTGTCATTGCTTTTTATTTTACAACTGTCCAGACAGGCTGGGGGGTGTGGCTGTGTTTAGCCGACTTTGTACCACGTTGCTCCACGTTAATCCACTTTGCCCTGTGGTGAGCTGGTTAGCACAGCTCCACGCAAACCTATTGCACTAGGTAAAGCACTACTTAGCTATGGGCAACTATATTGCGCTTGGTAAAGCGCTGCCTAGCTATGGGCAACTATATTGCACTTGGTAAAGTGCTGCCTAGCTACGGGAAACTATATTGCGCTTGGTAAAGTGCTGCCTAACTATGGGCAACTATATTGCGCTTGGTAAAGCTCTGCCTAGCTATGGGCAACTTTATTGTGCTGGGTAAAACGCTGCTTAGCTATGAGCAATTAGATGTCAGGATCCTTCTTATATGTAAATAATATACTTTTTGTTCACTGATACATTGGCCATTTCAATGCATTTTAGTAAAATTTTATTTATATATGTCAGGAATTATTTCATATACTACTTTAAAACATGAAATAGAAAGGGGTGTGATGGGACTCGAACCGTGACTGCCTCCTCTTTGGGCGAAGTCTCTACCACTACAGTATTGCTATTTGGCTTAATTTGCATAAATAGTTCTTATATGCTCTTCGATGTCAAAATTGCTAACTGTGGCTAAGCAATGGGCACACCCGTGCAAACATGTGCAAATACAGGCAGCTATATCGGGAATTATAAAAAAAAAATACAAATTTTACATTTTACAATTTGAAAGGGGTTTAGTATGTGGGGATGTGTAGTCTTGGGTTTGTTGACATTTGAGCGGACTCACTCGTGTGTTGACGTTTCACAAATCTGACTCTTGCAGGGGCGTGGACCTTTGCACTACTTGGACACGCCCCCTGCCTTCCTGCACAGTCCGTGTTACACTTGGGGATGAGTCAGTGTGCCCTCATGAATATGCATGGCACACTGACGTCATACCGTTCAACTGCAGTTTCCGTGTAAGACTAAATGAGATTAGTGAATCCGGGGGGGGTGATCTATTATTTGATTGAGTTAGTCTTAGTGATGCACTATTTTTTGGCATTTTGCTAATTTCCCCTGAAGACATGCAACCTCAAAGGTTGTTACATTAAGAAGAGGTTTTAGTGGGTGAAGCACCTGCAGAAGAGAGTGTTAGGTACTGACTCCCCCAACTTCTTAATTTTTTTTTGGGCACAAGTCATTGACAAAATGGTGTGTCACTAAGACTAGCTTAATGATATCATAACTCTTAAGGAACTGAGATAATACAAAAGAAGACATTTGGGGTATTATTCATTTTTTTTTTTGATTTGATGAAGTCTATAAAATGAGAGCGCTAATCCAAATAAGGCTTCTTTAAATTAATATTGACTCAAGGACTTATTTTGAAGATTTAAAGGGATCTAATATGGAAACTTTGGAACTTCCAGATAGAAGCTCAGGTTCTCTCTCCACCATGAATCACAACCTGGTTTCAAGCTACTACCTTTAGCATTTGTCCTCTTCATCCTGGCTGGGGTCTCTCAGCTCCCCCATGTTGGTTTAGCTTGGATCGAACTGTATCCATCAATTGGGAGCTTTACTTTTATTTCTAAATGGAAGGTATGAGTTTTTTTGTCTCTGACAACTATGATTTTTATTTATTTATTTATTTTAACTGTTTGTGAATGCCTAATTGTGGATCCTGTTTGGGCATTGGTTTATCAGGTACTGGCAAACAATTGTGAATCATATATATATCCTAATATGACTTTGATGCCTTGAAATGGGATATCACATTGAAATAAAGAATCTCCGAGTCACAAATACCTCAAAAATACATCCTATGTAAATTATATTTTTCTGACTTTCTCTGAAAGAAAAACAGTTTGTTAGTATCTAGGGCCCATATATGCAATAATCGTCTGATGCCTTTAATGTACCAATCCCTTATTAACTGTGGTTCCCCTTCAGTCTTGGCCTATTGCTACCCATTGTGCAGAGTTAACCTCATAGAAAGCTAATTTTATTGCTTTAGTTTTTTAGCACTTTCCAGCCCTTCAATAAGTACTTGCTGCTGTTAAACATTTGTTATCAGTTTAGACACTTTGTTGCATTATCTAGTTGCCGATCTAGTCTGCGTTTAAGTGTATTTACAGCTCTAACAAAGTTTCACCCTTCCTTCCTTCCCATTGCTCTTTGCTGTCTGTTCCATATCCTCTTGAATGCTTTGACAAGAACACTCTCCCAAATCTATTTTGGTAGTCTGTTCTAAGAGCCCAGCATTTTCTCTGTGAAATACTCCTTTAGTTCCAGGGATCAGCTGGTAAGTACAATCTGCTCTCTGCCAGTGCCCCTTCCAGCCTCTAACTTTTTGTTATACTCTTACACCCCCATTTGGCAGATAAGCATGGAGCAGTAATATAACATACCATGACAGCAAAAGGAATACTTTTGTTCAGTCTGTGTCAGTCTTTATTCACCATAAATCCATAAAGTCGAACTAAGTGCTTTCACCCAAATTCATCTACTGGGTTTCATCAGAGTTAACTAACCATATATTACTTGCCTTTTTAAATACAAAAAATCATTTAAAATCATTTAAAACTTGATGACCAATTAAATCTAAGCCAGTGGTTGAGCCATATCAATCATTTAACTAATAATTGGTTCATCCCAGTGCAGTACCATATAATATATTACAAAGTACAAGTAAATACAAGTATTTAAAATTTTAAAACAATAATATTTAAAGTTTAAAACTATGGTGTGATAACATAGAAATTTTGTTACTTAAAAAGTTAAAGGATTGTTTGTTTCTCTGGTACATTTGTAAACACAAAATATAAAGTGTGTTTACATAAGTTAGATAAAATGTGCCTTGTATTTCAGTATACTAGATACTGAAATACATTAATTTATTCCTGGTTTAATCGAAGTTGCCATAAATACTCTCTTATTTCTTGTAAAGTTTTGGCATCACCACCTTTCTCTTCTCCAGGCACCCTATCTATAACAAAAAATAAAGTTTTGACATACCTTACTATGTGTATAAAGTGCACTAGTGTCTTTCTTGTTCTTTATGTCTCTCACATGTTCTAATATACGGAGCTTTAATTTTCAAATGGTCTTACCTACATAGAAAGTGGGACAACTTAAGCAGGTAGCCACATAAATGACCATGTCCGTATTACAATTACAATGACCAGGACACTTGAGTGACCTAGTGTAGTTGTTAATACTAACATATGGGCCGTCATTGATTTACATGTGCTGCAAAAACCACACTTACTCATCTTTGACCTACTGAGACTACTTGTCAATGTTCTTCTTTCAAATAAGTTTTTCAAGTTTGCACCTCTACTATATGTAAAATTGGGTACACCCCCCAGTTGCTTTTTCAATTCTCCACTGAACACCGTATCCCAAGTTGTTTCCATGATCTTTTTAATGTTTGGAGCTGTCTCATTATATTTTAACCCCATAGCTCCCTTCATGTCTGCTTTACTAGTGATCCTTTGAGAGCAATGTCCTTCACTATTAACGGGTCCTGTTAAACCTCCTTTTAAGATAGGTTGAACCCCCTTATTTCTCTTGTTTGTAACTTCCTTGTAAATCTTAGCAAGTACATCTTGGGGATAACCCCTGTCTCTAAACATTTCTCCTTTTTTTCTGGATGAAAAGCCCTTAGTGATGAGGTATGCCACATAGAAGGATTTCTTGACTGTTGTGGCGATGTGATTATCAAATGAGACCACTGTCCACCTGTGTCCCTAAGTCTCTTATCACACTCTTGGTGTTTAGTGTACTGCCACCTATGTGGTAATTCATGGGTACATATTTTTTTCCCAAAGGGGATAACTATACATGTCTTGGCATTGAGCTTGAGCCCATGGCTCTGGCACCAAGCATCTGTTTCTGTAAGGCCATTTTGTAGAGTATCCACATCATTTGGAGATTCAATAATGGCTCCCAGTTTGCAGTCATCTGCAAACTTTGTTAGCCAGAGTCCCTTAGTGTTGGCCTGTACTTCAGAGAAGTAGATGCCAAACAAGAGCGGTCCCAGGACTGAACCCTGAGGTACTCCACTTGTCACGTGTCTGGAGCTGGATTTGGAGTTGGCTACTTTTAGAGTGTGGGTTCTGTCAGTAAGCCAGTTGGCAACCCATCGAGTGATGTAGGGATTAATGCCCAGCTTAATAAGTCTATCTATGATTCCAGAGTGGGGGATGGTGTCAAAGGCCTTGGCGAGGTCCAGATAGGCTGTGTGGACTGTCTTACCCTCATCCACGGCTCTGGAGACTGATTCGAAGAAGTCAATCAGGTTCAGGAGCCAGGATTGGCCCTTCACGAACCCAAAATGGTTGGGTTCCAGTGTTTGAAGGTTGCCAATGTCTTTGTTTATAAGTTCCATGATAATACATTCCATGGCCTTGAAGATCAGGCTTGTCAGACTGATGGGGCGGGAGTTCCCAGGATCCAAGGTGGATCCCCCCTTGTGGAGTGGGATAACTGTAGCTGTGCGCCACTCAGTGGTCATGAAGCCAGAGGTGAGGCTATGCTTAAACATGACACTTAGGTGAGGTGCCAGTTCATTTTGTAGTTCATGTAATACACTGCCCGGGATATCATCTCGTCCCATGGATGCTTTATTCTTAGCTTTGGAGAGTGCGTTTTTTACCTGTGTGGCAGGCCATTACTGGAATTTGGCAATCTTTCCGTATTGAGATGGGCCGTTTAGGGGGGTGAAAGGGGGGTGAAGCTGGCACTGAATTGATCTGCCAGGATATTGGCAATATCCTTGGGATCAGTATATTTAATGCCATTCTGTTGTAGCTCAGAGCAGATCTGAGCATTGCCATTTAGATTCTTGACATAGTTATAGAATGCCTTGTGGTTGTCTTTGGAATCTTTGGCAATTTTATTTTCATAACTAGCTTTGGGGGGTTTTATGAGGGATCTCAGCTTCTTACTGAGGCTGGTAAGGGAGTTTTTTGCATCCTGGGATTTTCCTCTTTTCTGCAACAGTTTCTTCCTTTTGTTGTAAAATTTGTTTATTGCAGGGGACCACCAGAGTGGCTTCCTTTTTTTGGAGGAGAGCATCTTGGTTCTATTTGGGATGGAACTATTCATGCATGAGTGGATGTGCTCATACAGTGCCTTAGTATAGGATTCAGCAGTCGAACTTTCAGTTCCCATCTGCATGTGTGTCATGAAGTTTGTCACTTCTGACTTGAGTAGCATGAAGTTGGCTTTGGAGAAGTTTTTTATGGAAGTTTCCTTACTGGGGGTTGGGGGTGGGATGTGGATGTTAAGGGTGATTAGCTTATAGTCAGACCTGACCAATGAGGGGGTGACTATAGGTGTGGATCATCGATTTCCCATGTTGGTAATGACCAGGTCTAGGATATTGGAGCACCTGGTGGGACTATGGATTAGCTGATCCAGGGCATTGGAATTTATGAATTCCAAGAACTGTTGGGCAAAGGTGTCAATGTCTTTGTTTATAAGTTCCATGATAATGCATTCCATGGCCTTGCAGATCAGGCTTGTCAGAATGATGGGGCGGGAGTTCCCAGGATCCAAGGTGGATCCCCCCTTGTGGATTGGGATAACTGTCGCTGTGCGCCACTCAGTGGGCATGAAGCCAGAGGTGAGGCTATGATTAAACATGACACTTAGGTGAGGTGCCAGTTCATTTTGTAATTCATGTAATACACCGCCCGGGATATCATCTCGTCCCATGGATGCTGTATTCTTAGCTTTGGAGAGTGTGTTTTTTACCTGTGTGGCAGGCCATTACCAGAATTTGGCAATCTTTCAGCATTGAGATGGGCCATTTAGGGGGGGTGAGAGGGGGGTGAAGCTGGCACTTAATTGATCTGCCAGGATATTGGCAATATCCTTGGGATCAGTATATTTAATGCCATTCTGTTGTAGCTCAGAGCAGATCTGAGCATTGCCATTTAGATTCTTGACATAGTTATAGAATTCCTTGTGGTTGTCTTTGGAATCTTTGGCAATTTTATTTTCATAACTAGCTCTGGAGGATTTTATGAGGGATCTCAGCTTCTTACTGAGGCTGGTAAGGGAGTTTTTTGCATCCTGGGATTTTCCTCTTTTCTGCAACAGTTTCTTCCTTTTATTGTAAAGTTTGTTTATGGCAGAGGACCACCAGATTGGCTTCCTTTTTTTGGAGGAGAGCATCTTGGTTCTACTTGGGATGGCACGATTCATGTATGAGTGGATGTGCTCGTACAGTGCCTTAGTGTAGGATTCAGCAGTTGAACTTTCAGTTCCCATCTGCATGTGTGTCATGACGTTTGTCACTTCTGACTTGAGTAGCATGAAGTTGGCTTTGGAGAAGTTTTTTATGGAGGTTTCCTTACTGGGGGGTGGAGGTGGGATGTGGATGTTAAGAGTGTTTAGTTTATGGTCAGACCTGACCAACGAGGGGGTGACCATAGGTGTGGATCATCGATTTCCCATGTTGGTAATGACCAGGTCTAGGATATTGGAGCCCCTGGTGGGACTATGGATTAGTTGATCCAGGGCATTGAAATTTATGAATTCCAAGAACCATTGGGCAAAGGTGTTGGTACCCGAGTAGTTTTCCCAGTTAATGGCAGGGTAGTTGAAATCACCCAGTATTAAGGGTGTTTGGTTGTATCTTAATATTTTCCAGTATGTTTGAAAGGTGTAGTGAGAATCTTGGGGCATGATGGGGGATCTGTAGCAAGCTACAGTTTGGATTGCAGTCTTACCTAGTGTTAGTTGCACCTGGAGAATTTCAGATGCATTGTGTTGGGCAACTAGCCTGGTAGTATGAATATCCTTGGTGAATATGGACACTCCTCCACCTTTAGTGTTTCGTTCCTGGTTTGGTGGCTGAAAAGTGTAGTAAGAGTTGTAGCCTGGTATTGCAGGGGTGCCCTCTGGAGCCTTGAACCAGGTCTCAGTTACTGCACAGATATCGATGTTCTTCATTTTTAGGAGTGCCTCGAGAGAATGCATTTTGAGGTTTAGACTTCTAGCATTGAGTAGCATTACCTTCAGAATTTGCATGCTTGTACCTGTTATAATGGTGGTTTTGTCCTTTGAACTTTGCCTAAAAAAGGCACTATAGGGGTGACCAGAGCCTTAGCCAGTAACCTGAATCCCAGGGGCGACAAGTGCAGACCATCTCTGGCAAAGCATCATGGTCTGTCGATCATGTCGTCCCAGGCAGACAGATACTGGATCCCTTTTGAATGACACCCGAAGCTTAGCCAATTGTTGAAGTCAATCATTTTGTCCTTATATTGTGGTATTATTCTGAGTGAAGGCAGGATGCTACTCATGGCTAGGGTCATACCTGCCTGGGCCACATGATCTGAGAGCTCTTCCATGTCTCTTTTCATGTAGTCCAGGGAGGTACGTCTCAAGTCATTCACTCCAACATGGACAATGACAGAGTCATATTTGTACTTGTTGTGGAGTGACTTCAGTGCATGCGTTATGTGGCGGATCCTGGCACCCGACAGGCAGCTGACTGTAATTTTCTCCTTGTTCAGCCTGGTGAGTGGGACATCAGTGTGCCTGACTATAGAGTCACCTATGACTAAAGTGTTAGGTACGTTGTTTTGCCTTAGGGGCTGTTGCTGGGTGGCATACTGGTGTTGTGAGCTATATGACACTTTGGTTGTAATTGGTGTTTGTTTGCATTTCAGCTTCGAAGGTCCTTGTTGCCTGGGCAAGTTACTGTTAAGGGCCTCCGCATATGTGGATTTAATGTTGCTATGTGTGGGTGTTGGTGGTGTGGCTTTAGAAGGGCTATGTGTTGCTTGAGGTGTAGTATGGGTGTTAACCTTCTCCTCTGGACTGTCTAGCACAATCTTGGGTGGAGAGAGCTTTGCTTCCAGTTTGGCTATGTAAGTGCATCTCTCACAGGTTGCAGTATTGGGTGGTAGGAGGAAAGGGTTGTCTGTGTACATGAGGCAATTGCTGCATTGCCCCAATATGCCCAGATTCACCAGGTGGACAGGAGAAATCACTGGAAACTGACCCTTAGACATGCCTATTGGTGCTTTTTTTGTAAAGTACAGGAGCTGTTTTCCCTTGCCTTAGTAAGGTACTTTGCAATTATAGGCTGTTTAGTGCCTAGGATTAATTTCTCCTTATTAACAAGGAGAGTTGAGTGCTTGTATCAGTTTAAGGCTTCCTAGTGCTTTCCAGCAGGTATTAGAGCAAGTGCTAGTCACAGGGATGCTTAAAGGTAAGATGAAAAAAAAAAAGCTTTATCCTAAACACTGCAGTGTGCACTAGATAAGTTAGATGTGAAAGTAGGTAACTTAATTTTTACCTGTCTAAAAAGTTAAGTTTTAGTGGAGAGTCACTATTTTTAAAACAGCAAGATAGATTGAAAGGGGGTGATCACTTTTGTATTCTGGTACTATGGAATTCAGCAGGATAGCCAATAAATTTAAATAGTTGAAGGGGAGTGATTTCACAAAATGATAATTTTGTGCTTACTCACACAAACCAGTGAAAGCAGAGAGGAAATGAGATATATGGTCAAATTAACATAAGAGGCAGGCAACTAGAAAGACAGTGGTATTTACGAGCACAATGGTAAGCGGGTAGGTGGGTGGGGAAAAAATTCTGCCTGACTCACAAGAGACAGAGCTGTGGTCTCTTTTGAAGTTTTAATATGCAGTTAAAAGCAGAATAAAAGTAAAATACAAGGTAAAGAAAACAAATCACAGTATTCAAAATATAAAAAGACAATAAAGTAATACAAAATGCAACAAATAACATGCAAACTAACCTTTCCTTCACAGCAAAGTGTAGCGGAGTCTGGTGAGCTTTTCTAGTAAAGCTCTGAACTGTTTTATTTTACCCCTTAAATAGAAGGTTTAGTTCCTAGCTCCACCCCCTCAGTTCACAAATGATTAACCTTAAGTGACCTCTTCTACCTTATGTATGAGTCCTTAATTGATCAGTTCTAATTTCTGTTAAGTTGTCTGCAGTGATTTTCTTAAACCAATAAAGCATTGTTAATGCATCCTCTCTGATTTATTTTTCACACATTGTAACTCAGTATGCAGCCCACCTTCACTGTTTTGTTTCTGATTCCAGTCACTTCATTTTTAAAAGTCCAAAAGTGGTGTTAAGATGTAGGAAACATCAAGACATGATGAAATAAACATGTTTTTTTTTTTAGTCTGTGGGTGCGGTTCTCCTTTAAAAGGAAAAAAGTGTAGGAGCGTGAAGAGTTTTATAGCTTTGAAAACTGTAACTCTGTTAATGCTGCCTCACAGACAGCCGCTAGAAGCTAAATATAACCCTGATGACCTTACAGCTTTAAACTCTGGTGAACACTTTCTGCCACCTTTTTTGTGTGGCATCCTGAAGTGTTTTACAGCTTTAAAAAGCTGTTGCCATGTTTGGTGCTGTTTTTCAGGAGGATACTGTGGATGCTCTGGCATGAAACTGGAGCATAATAGTTCTGAAAGGTGTATCGCAAGTGTGTGACATCAAAAACATCCATGACCAGGTTGCCTTGTCTCGAATATCAGAGCATAATCGGTCTGTTCTCTGTACTGCATATTTAATTTTGCTCTGATGCATGTTGTTATTTCCTTTAAGTATTTTATTTTTCTTAATTCTTATACATATCTGGATCTATGAAAATCATTATTGTACCAACTTACTCAAATGAAATTAAGTATGTGGTTAAATACCAGAATTTCTAAATGGAGATGCTCACTTCATGGGGGGGTGTCATTCAGATAAAAAAATGAGTTCATTAATTAGTCCAGTTAATAATTTGCCCCACATTAATGATATTATATTCAAAGTATACTAGCAAACTAAGTACTCATCTGATGCTGTCGACTAGTATCAGAAGGACCTACCTCATCTTCTCTAGCATGCCAGAAAAGATGCCATCTGCCTCATTATCTGGAGCACCTGCATTGGGAGAAGCAGGTGTAGAGTTTTCTTCAGCTAGTAAGGAATCTAAAACAGTGCAAAAAAGCAGTCAGTACACAGAAGGTAAAAAATATATATATTTTTAATGTGCTGTACAAATGTAGTACACACAGTTTCATTCAGATTCATAAAACAAGCTGGAGTTATTGCAAACAGTGATGAGGTACATATAGAGATTTAAACTACAGTTTGAATTTAGTATTACTTTCCATCATCGCTGAGGGACTGGGAAGGAAAAATGGCAAACCCACTTAGGACAATGAATAACTTCTCAGGCACTGCTATCAGCAATCATGCAGAGCCGCAGTCCCATGCACTGAGTGATATGGGGCATGGCCCAGAATATGAGACGGGTGTGGGAGAGAGCCAGAAGATGTTAAGAGAAATTGGACTCTGAAATATAAAGCAAGTGCTGCCATTGCCAATTGTTTCACCATAATACTATTACCATGACACTTCTTGCTGGGAGAAAACACATTATTTCTATGTTTGCATATTTATGTTTTGTTGACTAAGCAGTGCCCATTCTCAGAGGGTACATGGGAGAGAAGCCGCCAGTGAGTAAATATTGGGTTACATCTATAATTTATATATATACATGAACAAGTGAATACTGGCTTACAATGAATTTTCTCTATCATTTACGACTATTTCAACACAGCTTGCTACATACATAAGCCGGTGGTTAAGAACATAAATAAATAGTGAACTACAATTTCACTACATTTCACTACATTCATAAGAAACTGAAAATCACATGTGAACAAGTGCCTATGGGCTTACAATACGTTTTTACTATCATTCACTACAGTTTCAACTCAATTCAGTACATGTGAGAGCAAGTGACAGTGTATGTACATAAACAGTGAATTATATTTAATTATAGTTCAGTACATGTGATTGAGAACATAAATGAAAAAAGGAATATTGAGATTGCAGATATGATTTCAAGGTTTATGTGGTGTGTATTTCTAACATAGTGGCATAGGTAACGTAGAAACAAATTTTGATGTTTTAATAATAGATGTAGGTTTAGCACATTTCAGGCATATTTGTTTTTTCCTGAAACATATCTGCAATATTGTTGTACAGGGATCTGTTAGTGATATATCGCAGAAAAATGTGGTATGTTAGCTATCATTGTAATGGTAAATTACACATCAGCATTTTAGTAATTTTAAGTTATGTGACAGCATATCATGTTTAAAGTATCTTGTTAAAATATTACCAGATTTGAAGTATCTTTTTAAAATATAGTTGCTATTATTTCTACATATTTGTTGGGTGTCTTATTAGCTTTGGAGTTTCATAGTCAAAGTTTTAGAGTCTTGTAAGATTGGCTGTGGGAGATAAAGGAAATAGTGTTTTCCTTATCAGCTGTTTAGAATAGTTACATAAGCAAATTGTAGTAGTAAGGGCTAACAAGGGGGTACTAGATATAGACATATCTCTCAACTGTACAGATTTTTGCAGAATGTACAGATTTTTGCCTCATATTTTTGGCCCATTTTTTCATAAAATTGTGGTTTTCTGGCAAATTCGTGGCAAATCATTAGAGACTGAAGTTAGAAAATAGTGCAAACATTTGAGTTTCAGACTTCATAACCTTCAGAAAATCCATGCTAATGCAAACCTGTTATTCTATCAACTTCCTAAGTTTGTAAGAGTAATATTTAAAAATTGTCCCTATTTTTGGGCCTTTGTCCCAATTTTATCGATGGTTTTGTCCAGATGTCTTGCTCTAAGAGTTGTTGAGAGGTATGGATACAGAGTCAGGAGCTGTACAGCCCGTCAAGCAGGAACTGAGGACATGTAGAGACTCTTTTTTTCTTTGCCTTCAAAGTTGATTGGCAGGTTATGGTTGGTAAGATTTATGGGTAACTTGTTCCTTTTGATTGGCAAGAAAGAACTAGAAGCTCTGTCCCCTACTTTGACGTTGAAAGTATTTATTTTTAGAAAGTTTTGGTGAGTCAGAGCTTCCTGATTGTGATGCATCATAATAGTAAGTTAATAAAGGCTGGGCATGGTTGTCTATGCAGGATTTTGTGAGGAATGTTTATTTTTAGATAGTGGCACATTTAGCTATTTTATGATAAGTAAAGATTAGTTTAGTTAACACTGACTTACTGGTACATCATAGTACTAGTGGCTCATACAGGAGTTTGGGGCATAATAGTGTCGCAGGAATTTTCATCTTGCAGTCAGGTCAGCCATGTATTTTATGTAATACTCTGAATTTCTTATAATATCCCTTTATGGTATTGTTGATGTGCTCCTGGAAGTTTAATTTATGATATTGTGTTATTCTCAGGTATTTTAAAACTTCCACAAATTGCATTGTCCCACCTAATCCTCAAACTGTAAATGGTAGTTGATTTGTAATGCTGTTTGTGGAAAACTACTAATTTGGTCTTTTTTCATTTGGGATTATTTTATTTTTTGAAATTGAGGTGTTTAGAGTATTACATTTATCTTGCAGTTCATTAATGAGAGTTTGTACACCCTTACATGAATATAATATTGTAGAATCATTAGTACACTGGCCAGTCTGAATACCATAGGTATATAGTTGCATGTTGTTAGTAAATATGTTAAAGAGAAGGATCCTAATATAAACCCTGGTGGTATTCTAATGTTAGAAGTGTATTGTTGTGGTAATTTTTTCCACCATTGCACTTTTATAGTAAAGTCCTTCAGAAGTTCTGAAGCGAGTTAAGTACTGTTGTGCAGTGTCCTCCATCTTGTTGTTTTAGAAGGAGCTCAATACTCAACACATCAAAACCTTTTGAGAAATAAAGAACTTGATCAGCAAAAACAAATCCATTGTCCTTGCTGTATGTTATATAGTCCTTGAGCTTCAGTATAGTGGTCTGAGTACTGTTGTCCATCTTGTTTTTGTATTAGTAGACTTGTATTCTGTTAAGTGGTCACAAGTTGTATATGTAGTACATATACCAGCATCTTGGATTATGGCTTCATAATTGTTATTGGCTTATAGTTCTCAATTCTGTTTCTCACACAGCCTTCATGGGGTGATAATATTTTAGCATACCTCCATAACTCTGGGAAGGAGCTTTCTCTGAGGCTTCTGTTCATGATCCTTATCAGTGGCAATGATATGAGAGTGCTTTTTAGACAAGCCAGTAGCAGATGGTCTTCTGAAGGGGCACCATAATATTTCAGTTTTATTAGCATTTTTTTCATGACGGATCCTGATATGAACCAAAAAAAAAAACAATTGAAACTGCAGGATGGTACTAGACTTTCTTGACTGTAGTTCTGAGTTAGGCTGGTAGTCTGGCTGTGATTCTGGAGTGGAAAACATTTGACAAATGTATTTGTTGTGTCCTCTGCTGCTGGCAGATCTAATGGGTTTTCTTGGAAAGCTTTATTTTTTCCAAGAATTTTATTTAGGGCTTGGTTTTGGGGAATAGCAGTTGTTTACTTGAGCAGGGCTCTGAAATAATGATATTTATTGGCCATGAATTATAGAGTTCCTCTTCTAAAACTAAATGTACTCTTGTAAATCTGTGGCTTTGTAATTTCACCATTTATGTCCAGCTTTTCAATAATTAATTTTTAAATTTCTGTCTTTTATCAGGTTTTATGAGACTCATAATCTACATGGAAACATGTGAATGTATAATAGCAAAGTCCATTGTGAACAGATGAGCAGTATGGAATCACTTTCCGGAAACACACTTGCGGAGACAGCAATGCTACACTGCAAACATAATTACAGTATTATTCACAGCTATAACAGCAGTTTATGCAGAAATAGTGGGGATCATTAGGTACAATATAGACAAAAAAAGGACATACTCAGTATAGACAGATAAATATAAATGCAGGCAACTCAGAATTTGCAGAGCACTAAAGTTCTTATGCCAACATTACATCATTAAAGGTTTGAAATCAAGGAACCCTGGGGAGAATATGCATGCGAAGTATTAGGTGTTTGTGAGAAGAGGATAAGGGATAGGAGGAAGCCAAATTTTGCCCTATTAGGCAATAAACCCTAAAAAAATATTTTATTGATAATGCCTCAAAGGGAAAGGTACTGGATGGATCCAGGTCATGCTTATTAAATGGTCTTGTACAACCATTTTAAAAACTCCTTTGAGCAGCAAAAATGCATAGATGGGAAAAAGATGATTATCATCATATTTGCATATTTATAAAAATTGATTTACTGTGAGTATAGAGTAAACATGTTGAGAGCTACTATAATATATAGTGCCATCAAATTAAACGTAGGCTTGTGAGTGTGATGGCTTTCAGTACTCTGCATGATCTTAATCATGTATATTATGACCCTTCTTTGTTATTTTGTACTACAATTTTTTTATTTCAAATATTTTATTAAAAGTCACATGAGCAAACCAACAATTTGATGTAAAACTACATTCAAATTCAAACATCTCAACCAATTAACATTACAACCAAGAAACACTGAAATTAAAATTAACAAGGGCACTTAGAAAAAAAGTTCAAGACCATATAGACAAGTAGGTACCAGGGGTGTAGCTAGGATTTTCAAATTTGTACTGACAGCTCTCAAACTGCTACCCCCCTCCCCAGTCAAGCTACGGCCATTCTCGTAATTCACGGTTCGCTCTTTTAGTGTCGATGAAGAGGCATTCGCTGTAATGCCTCTTCAGTAATATAATATAAATTCACTCAAACTCGGTTCCTTGAATTGAAAATTAACCTGAAATGTCAGTTCTTTGAAAAATGCAGCATGGTAGTTGGGGTAGAGACTTAATGTTTTTGTTTTCTGTAACTAAGGTACAAGTTTTGAGCTTGAGTAAATTACTAACCACCTGCTACCACTAACTAGGATGTTTCATTCACACACACACCCCTACCTACCTCTTAGTGCAAGAAATATGGACAAAGCCTAAAATAAACAGGGACAGATATTAAATAATGTTCTCGTGAACTTAGAAAGTTGCTAGAATAACAGGATTTGTGCTAGTATGAATTTTTCCAAAGGACATGAAGTCTGAAGCTCAAATGTCTGTCATTATTTAGCAACATCAGCCTACAATGATTTTCCAGAAAATCACAAAATTTATGAGGAACAGAAAAAATATGGGGCAAAAATCTGGACATTCTGCAAAATGTGGACAGTTGAGAGGTATACTACCTACCACACACACACACACAACCTCTCAACCTCTTACAGCAACAAACTCATAAATAAAACTGAGGCAAAGGCCCAAAAATAAGGACATTTTTTTTAAATATTGCTCTTATAAACTTAGAAAGATAATAGAATAGTAGTAGGTCTTGCATCAGTACGAATTTTCTGAAAGGTATGAAATCTGAAACTGAAATGTCTGCATTATTTTCTAACTTCAGTCTTTAACAATTTGCCACTAATTTGCCAGAAAACTGCAATTTTATGAAAACGGACCAAAATGTGATGCAAAAATATAAAATTGCCAGACAATACAGCTGGGAACCTGTCAAAGGAGGGACACCATTTTAATATGAGCACAGTTAACTTAGAGCAGCTGACAAAATTAGAGAATCTACATGCATTTCTGAAATAAAAGTAATGTATAACTCTGATCATTACAGTTATTTATAAAAGTAAAGTAAACCCTCTATGTTTTCTTCCAAAATTGCTATTTTGTGGAGGGATCATTAGGGAAGAGCAACATTTTGAGCCAAAATCAGGGACAGTTGAGGTTTGGCTATGCCTAATTCTATAAAGCAATTTATTTGCATGTACCTCTCAACCTGTTAATGCAATAAATCTGGACAAGGCCAAATATATTGAGGGAACATATAAACAGTACTAAAATTGCTATTGTATAAACTGGGACAGTTGATAGAACAGGTCTTATTTTAGCATGCATTTTTCTGAAGGTTATAAAGTCTGAAACTAGTGTCATTTAGTGACTTAATTCCTAAATCATTTGCCAGAAAACCACAAACTGAGGAACAAACCAAAAATAAGAAGCAAAAATCTATTCATTCTTTGAAAATCTGGACAGTTGGGAGGTATAGTTCAGCTGGGGCTGTCTAAGTTTGCCGCCCTAGCCCCTCACAAAACCATGGTCAAATGGAGCCTCCCCCTGCAGCCATTCCAATGATCCATTACTTTGCTATTTCACTCCATTTACCATAAACACTAATGTGCATACTGATTTACTTCTATGATGATTTGAACTTCATTTGAAAGTTTTATTTTGCATTTTACAGCACAAACACTAAGACATCTGCTAAACAAACTTGGCATTAAAACTTCTCTGCCCTTGAAACTCATTCATTGAAACATTAAAACCCACATTCAAAGAAAAATACATTTTACCCGTGGCAGATAAAAATTAATTCTGGGCTGCTTTTAAATCATAGGCCCCTTGCATATGAAACATACATGTGCTCTTTGATACACCTTCCTATTGCTTTGAACATTTTTCCAGTAAACAATGAAACAAAACTGCCCAATTCAGAACATTTCCATCATAAAAGTCTAGTCAAACTTCTACAGTCCACCATTATCAGTAAATAATATGCACAATCTCTGAAGTAGTAAAAAAGTCATCTAAATAATTCCACGTTAAATAAATCTAACTAATGAAGAGGTTGTTGCTAGCAATCACCTTTATATTTCATGACTTCACCGAAAAATAAAGTGTCTGATGCCCCTGAGGAATAAATTGCCTAAATTACATTAATAATAAGCTAGTAATATTGCAATAGGAAATGGATGGCAAACTGATAACAGGCTCATAGTTAGTGTCTTAACTTTCAGTACAGCAGCATTCACCCCTTACGGGAGTAGAACCAACAACCTTCTGCATTAAAAGCAAGTACACGACATTTTGTGCTACTAGCAATGTGAGCCGACTTAGCATAATCAGCACTAAACTTCTCTTTCCCTGCAGCTCTCAGCTCCTTGTAAAATCTACACAATACTCAACTACATCTCAACTTCGCAGCACAAGAAGTCTGGAAAAAGCCAAATTTATTGGGGTGGGTCAAAACGGCAAAAAACAGGAACACATTAAACATTGCTTGTATAATCTTGGAAAGCTGCTAGAATAAAATGCTGTGTTACCATCATACATTTTACTGCCAAGGTCACTGTGCAAAATAGTCAGAACAACATACCACTATGCCAAATCACCTGTTTTGTGAAAGAGAGGAAGACTGAAACTTAAATGGCTATCATTTAATGAATTCAGTTCTCACCATAGCTGTCAACCTCTTAGCACAAAACACCTGGACAAACCCAGTAATGAGGGAATACAGCCCTCAGTGAATTCTGTTCTTGCCATAGCTGTCAACCTTAGCACAAAAAACCTGGACAAAGCCAGTAACAGGGTATTACAGTCCCAAAAATAAGGACAAATTTCAAATAGTCATAAACTTAAAAAAATTGCTATAAAAAGGTTGTGTTACTATACATTTATTGCTAGAATAAAAAGTTGTTTTACTATGTCACAAACACAGGGATAAGATGCAGACTCAACACAGAAGGCACCCCAGCCAAGAATCAAACCAGAAAACCTATAGCTGTGAGGCAACAATACTGCCACTGCACCATCAAATATGTAAGGAAGTAAACATTCAGAAACCTGAAGTCTGAAATTTAAATGCCTGTCAATTTGTTAATCAGGACAGTCTGACTTGGAACAAAAAAAAAACAATTCTCAGCAGAGGCCCAGGAAAAAATAATGCAGACATGTCTTTGTAACATGGGAGGACACAAAAGCAAACCCACACAAACACAGGGAGAAGATACAGACCCCCCCCACAAAGAAGGCACCCCAGCCAAGAACCAACAATGCTACGTTGCTATCACTGCACCATCAAATTTCAAGCATTGCAATATTTAAACACAACAGATATGAGGAATAGAATAGATCAGATCAAATATGAGGCAAAAATCTGCAATTTTTTACAAATGGTGGTGGGTAGGGAATTCAGGTCTTTAACACCCGCTTACAAGGTACAGGGTTCAAGCCTGAGGTATTCTCTACCACACCACCATGAGTAATTACCAGTACATCCCATCCCACCTGGGGCATTCACACACACACACCATTTAAGTTATTATAAAAGGCAAAAACACTTAAACTTTTGCAATGTCTTATATAGATATTTAAGAGGATACCTTATTCTGGTATTTAGGGCATTTAGCGAAAATTACCTCTGGGAATGATTGGGGATATCAAAAAGTATTAGAGGGTTATCAGACAACCTGTGTAGAAAATATAGAAATGAGAGGTGTACAAAATGGTTCACTGAGAGAGAGAGATTATCTGATTCATGGAATAGACTACCAAATCACATTAAAGCAATCACTAATTTAGATATGTTTAAGAACTATCCGGGCACTTATTATGGGAATAACTGTTTTGCTACATTGGCAGTCTTGAAGGACGTTATTGCCTGAGCCTGAAATATGTATGTATGTATATCGATTTTCCTCTGTCATTACAGAAAATTTTCTTCTACCATATTTAAACTTTGAGAACTGTAATTTTATTTATGAGACAGTATCATACTAGCTCTTGAAATCCTTCTCAAAATTTCAATATTCTGTGTAAAATACCTCATTCAAGAGTACAAAGTCTGAAAGGTAATAAATGTGCATAATGTAAAGAATATGGCCAGTGTACTGATAAAGCAAAAGCTATTGATTACATACACAAAAACTGTTTGAATCCCTTTGAACCACCTCAGAAGATAGCTTCACACACACACACACACACACACACACACACACACACACACACACACACACACACACACACACACACACAAACTATTACTCACCAGAACGTCCTTGAAGTGAGACCAACATCCTCCCGCTCGACCAACATAATGTGTACATCCTCACCAACCCAACCCAGAATGTCCTTGAAGTCCAACATAACGTGTACATCCTCCCGAAGTCCAACATAACGTGTACATCCTCCCGCTCGAAATGCATTTGAACTGGCGGCCGGAAATACATGTGTGGTGCGTGGTGAGCTCCATTCCGACTGGCTGCCCTGATGCGCTGACGTCATCGTGCAGTAAAGCGCGAAAAAACAAAAAAGTGAACATTTCAAAAGCTACCCCCCTTCTAAATAAGTTGTACTGAATTCAGTACAGTGCGTATGCCTCCCGACGTCCCTGGTATGTACTACCCTGTGACCACACTGCATGCACATCCTGGTTATATGGAATATTCATCTTTCAAATGAACCTCTAAGTTTGCTTAATTCAAGTCTAAAGCAGATAAGCTCATCCAGTTATGAGCCTATCTTCATATGGAGAGCAAAAGAAAGAAAGTAAGAAAACACGTTTAGGTGCCAGCTGAGAAAACTCATCTAGGTCTTTCCAACTTGGACCAGATTGCCCACTTAGAAATTGTCTTTATTATGACTAGTTTATTCCAGGTTAATTAAGGTTAGAGAAAGCATAACAACAGGATTTCTCCAAACATTGGCCTGTTTCAGCCAACCGTATGTAAGCTCCAGCCAACCGCAGCAAACATTTCCTACTACCCAAACATACTTAAATCAAACATACTTTCACTTGTATTAAAACTTTGTTAACTTTAGATGACCTGTGTAAGTGCTCATCAATTGACGAATAAAGATTTTTGGAGAAAACAGTTTGCCTTTTTCCTTTGGAGAAGAGACTTCGCTACTAAGGATTAACTAAGATTATATTAATAAAGATATCCAGGCAACCCACACTCTGTAAGACAGTAAATAAATAAATAAATAAACAGAGTAATCTACCTCTGTTAAATGCCTTCGGTGCATCTATACTAGCTAGAGGAAGTGTGTTGCCAAGTTTCAAGGCATAGTCTACAAAAACAGTTGACTCAATTGAATTATCAAATGCAGTTTGGCCAGAAACAAAACTGGTCAAGATAGGGCAGAGAAGGAAATAAATAACTAATTCTGTTTGACAGCAACAAAGTGCAGTATTTGTACTCATGTTATAAACTAAAGAATGGATAACAGGAAATAACATGCTAAGGATCCCGTCCTTCTTTAGGGAGAACTACCACCATTGCAGTCCCCCTTGAGGCAGATGGGGGTCTCCCTCATTGACGTAGTTGGTAATTCTTGTCCTCTCCTATCTTTTTGAGAAATCTCCACTGGCAGACCATCCTGGTCAGGTATTTCTTCCTTTGTCGCTGACATCAAAACTTAAGTGATCTCATCTTGTGTAAATGACTAAATCAGACCTCGCACCTTCTGTGGGTTACGCTTCAAGATTCTATTCCATTCAGTTATTTTATTTTAAAGTCCAAGTTGCAAGCTGTTCCACAGAGGCCTATTCACCTCTCAACACTTAATGCCCAAAGCCTAAAAAAACAAAATTCCTAACCTCCATGCCTGGCTCTCCCATAACCACCCTGACATTACCACCGTTTCTGAAACCTGGCTGAAAACCTATATAAAAGATAGCGAAATCCTACCACCAGGTTTCCAAATCATTCACAATGACAGAGCCCACAAAAAAGGTGGTGGAGTAGCAATGATCTATCTCACCTCCCATACCATAACTTTGCCAATGCTGAAATTAGAATAGGTTTATTAAAAATAAACAACCACAAGTCCATATGTATCGCTGCTCTCTATATCCCCCCTGGTGATAATATCAAAACTCTTGAAAACCTCCTGTCCTGGACGTCTCCTCCAATATAAAAAAATGAAACTTAGATATTTGGTGATACCAACATCAACTGGAATACTATTAACTCTGAAGCCCCGTCCCACACAATCAACCTGTATAACTTTTCCCATATAATACAATCACCAACCAGACCAAATAAACATGGTACCTCTGGTACCATCATTGATTGGATCCTAACAACTCACCCAAACCTTATCACCAAAGCCGGAACATTACTTGATCCTCTCAGTGATCACCTACCAGCTTTCACCAACTGTCTCCCATCTCCAATGCATAAACAACGCCACTACATCCAAACCCACAGCCTCTCCTCTTTCAACCCTCTAACTTTCTCTGAATGCTTAAAGTGTACTGACTGGTCCCCTCTAAAAACTCTTCCTCTAGATGATACCGGTTCCTACTTTAACCACTCATTCTTAACCCTTCTCAATCAGCAAGCCCCACCTCAAACCAAACACATCAAAACCAATCATTGCCCATGGTTATCAAAAGATACTGAACTAGCCTTGCACCAAAGGGACAAAAAATGGAAACAATATAGAAAACATAAAAACCCTAACACCCTCCTAGAGTGTAAGCAACTACGAAACTCCGCAAAAAAACTAATAATTAAAAACCGAAAAGCCCATAACTCCAAACTTCAGTCCTTGCACTCAACAAATCCCAAAAAATTCTGGGACTCCATCTCATCCATGCTGCATCCTGGCAACAAAGAAAACCCCTGCCCAGACCCCAAACTTTCCAGCCTTGAAGCAGCCAGCCAGTTGAACTCATTCTTCATAGACTGCATAGTTAAACTATCAGCCTCCTTCCCACTCCCCCTCCTCCACCACCACCCCCCCTCCTGCCCCAACCACCACCCCAATCAACTTTCCTCCACATCCTTTTGCCTCAAGCCCATCCCCATGAGCACTATAAAAGGACTTCTCCTCAAACTCAAACCCTGTCGCAATGCACCAGACAACCTTCCACCCACCTTCCTCAAACAATCTGCAGACAGCATTGCCTTTCCCATCGCTATTCTTATAAATAGATACATACAAGAATCATAAGTCCCTTCTATCTGGCTCCATGCTTACATCATCCCCCTCCATAAAGGTGGCAGAAATACTGATACCACCAACTTCAGGCCTATTGCCATCCTTTCCCCTCTTTCTAAAATACTAGAAAAAAACAATACAAGCACAGCTCATGACACACCTAACACTAAACAATCTCCTCTCCCCTACCCAACATGGCTTCTACCCTGGTCACAATACCATGACTGCCTTTCTTTCCTTTCTTGAAACTGTAAACCTCCAACGTGACTCAGGCAAGTTTGTATCCACACTATTCCTAGATCTGTCAAAGGCCTTTGACACCATCTCACACAACCATCTTATATCCCAGCTCTCCACCATACACCTCTCTCCCACCACCATCACCTGGTTTTCCAGCTACTTGTCCAATTGCCAACAAGCTGTTCAAAGGAAAACGTCAACCTCCCCCTGTCTTCCCACACCCACAGGTGTCTCACAAGGTTCTGTTCTTGGCCATCTTCTCTTCAACCTATTCATTAACAACTTTCACCAATCCATCCCAGACTCATCTATCATCCAATATGCAGATGACTCAACAATCATCTGCTCAGCCTTCTCCCCTCCGAGCTCCTAGCAAAACCCCAGCTAGCCTTCTCCAAAACAGAAACCTGGATGCAGTCTAACCATTTGGCACTAAACGCAAATAAAACCAAACTAATGTGTTTTTTCTCCTACCAAAAACTCCATTGACAAATCCATATTTACCATACAGAGCCAAAACAACACCCTCCTTGAAATCATTCCCAACACCAAACTTCTTGGCATCATTATTGATGAAGAACTACAATTTGACACCCACATCTGCTCTCCAATCAAGAAAACCCACCAAAAGTTAGGTCTCCTCTATAGGCACAACTGCTTCCTAAGCCTCTCTACCTATCAAACTCTTGCATCCACCTTCCTACTTCCCTCCATTATGTATGGTGCCCCTCTTTTCACCAATCTCCATCTTGGCCTTCAGTCCAAACTTCAATCCTACTACCACAAGTTCTCCAAATTTGCAACCAATTCAAAAAACTCCCACCATTGCCACTCCCTCCTCACCCTCAACTGGCTTGAACTACCCAACTACATCAGTTACCTGCAACTCACCATTGCCCATAAGCTCATCTTTAAACCTGCCAACTGCCCAGCTCTCGCTACTTCCTTAAAACCTTACATTACCAACCGCTCACGCAGATCCAAAAACCGAAATCTCCTTCATGTTAACAAACCTGCATGACCTCCTGGGCATCTACTGCTGTCCCACTCCTTAGCTAAACAGTGGAACTCTCTCTCCACATACCTATGCAACCTACCTAACCATACAAATTTCAAATCTCAGCTACTCTCTCATCTTTCTTCCAAATGGAAATGCCCTTGCCACACTCCAACTTATGCCCCCCATTCCACCTTGCACTGACTCATCCATCTACCTCTACTATTAGTTCATCCCACACAAAACAATTCCTCCCCTACCAAAAACAAATTTTCTCTCTAATATCTATTGTACTATACTCTCCAATCTCAAATATACTATTACCCCCTCATTGCATAATATTTTCCTAACCTACTAATAGTCACTATATATTTTGAAATGTTAAATCTTCAGTTGAGTTTATAACAAAAATATTCACTTTATGTAAATGTTGAAATTTCTGTATTGAATTATGTCTTTCATTTTTGTAACATTGTGTCAAGCCATTTGCAAATATCATGGAGCTTATCTGTAAATGTTTAATTAGCTGTATGAACTATGTCCTTTTGTAACATGTGGAATGTAACTTGCAATTATTGTGGAGCTTTTCTCCCCTGTCCTCCATTGAAAATGGGCTCTTCTTGGCCCAGTGGACTTCCCCTGTCATCAAACTTTAATAAATAAATAAAATAAATAAATATTCATAATACAGCTTTTTTGGGCAAAGGCCTGCTTTATATCCCCAGGGAATGTATACAGTATCCCATTATTTGAGTCTCTTGTCTTACTTATTACCATACTGGCCATTTGCTGTCTTAATTTTACAGTCAGAAATCACTGATTAGAAGGGAAAAACTGAAATATTTTAAGCCTGGAATCCATCTTTTAGTGGTGTTCTTATTTAGTGCACTTCTGTCAACCTGAAACCTCTCCAGTGCAGCCCCTCCTTTCAAGCACTCTATATTAAACTTTTCTCAGCTCCATATGAATTTATTCCAGGTTTTAACAAGTCTTGGTTTTAAACATTATTTCTGTCTGCTGGAGCCAACCACTTAATTTTCTTTTGGTAAGACCCATTCTAAATGCAGTTGCCTAACATCTCCCTTCACGCCATTGCCTCCATCCTCAAAACATCTCTAAGCTCAATCAAGCTCCTCTCTGCTTGTGAAAAATGTTAGCTCTCCAAACAGGGTTAGTAATGTCAGTAATGAGATCCCAGTCTACCGTCAATGGAACATGATCAGAAAACACAGTGGAAAAGACCACTGGTTTATAGGTGAATACTACGCTAACAACTACGAAGGCCTGTATAAGTCTAGCAGTGCAACCCAAATGTAACCCATACGTTTTATGTTTCAGATATTTATATAGGGTTCATTTTTGGTTATGACATGATTTACTGGCTGCTTCTGTCCATCAGAGACATACGCACCAGGCCAGGAGTGAACTTATGATTTCCCATCCAATGGTCTAAGCTATGCTTAAATGGGGTTAGGGAGGGGCTTTATTTCACATGGAAGGGGAGCTTATTCAAGATAGAGAATGGGAAATCTCTGAGATAAATAGCAGTCTCTCCAACATGTCCTATTTATGTCCAAGCAAAATTTGGGTCTTTGGATTTGCTAGTTCTGATACTGTTTGTTTTGTGGATATGCAAAAGGCTCATCTGAGTGAGGTCCTTGTAAGCCAGGCTTGGATAGCCTGCCAATAGTCTGTAAGAGACCAAGTATAGAAATAGGGTTTTGAGATGATCAGCATAGGACATTGTCTTTATGCCATGCATTCTTTTTGGAAGGAATCTTTGCAGATGTTCCAGTTGCTGCATGTGCTTGTACTTCTGTAAGGCAGTGCGAAGGAAAACCCATACATCTATTATGGGCAACTAACCATTTCACAACGTTTGATGCAACACTGAGTAAACACTAAGCAAGCATGGACAAGCATTAATTACAGATTAACAGACACCCTGGAGGGCATTATTGCACTTAGAGAATGGGTTCTCTGTAAAATTGTTGTGTTTTACTTATTTGTACTTTTATTACTATATTATTTTTTTTTTTTATATTTTTGATATAAAATATTTACTCTGCCTAATGTTTCAGATTTGCTGTACTATGTGTAAATGTTGTTGGAGGAAGCATTTTACATCCAAAATATAACATTTAAAAAAAATAACCAAGTATTTACTTTATTTTTGGTCCCTTACTCCCAAAATGTTTGGTTCATTGGCAGTCATTGCAGATTGAAGTTAGTTAATAATGACATACATTTGAGTTTTCAGACTTTTATTTTCTTCAGAAAATTCGTGCTAACAGAAATCCTTTGCTTAAGCAAGTTTGTAATTTTATAAGAGCAATAATTAAACTATTTTTCTTATTTTAGGCTTTATCCAGATTTCTTCAGCTTTTAGGTCCAGAGATATGCAAAGCTCTTTACTATTGCTGCTGCTGTGACTCACTGTCTCACACGCACACCTCTGCTTCAGAAAATACATGTTATGGGAAACCCTGTCATTCTAGTAACTTTCTAAGTTTATAAGAGCAATATTTAAAATCTGTCCCTTGTTGGTCATTTGTTCCAATGTTATTTGTGGCTCTGTCCAGATTTCATGTGGTAAGAGTTTGAGAGGTACAGAAATCTTTCAACTGATGCTGCTGTTGCTGCTAGGAGATCGCTAAATCTGTCACTCGGTGTGTGTTTGTTGAAAATGCATGCTAAGGGAAACCCTGTTATTCTACCAACTGTCTAAGTTTATAATAGCAATCTTTAAAATCCATCCCTATTTCTGGTACTTTGTTCCCCTGTTATTTGTGGCTCTATCCAGATTTCTTGTGGTAAGAGTTTGAGATGTATGGTCGAGAGGTAAGGAACCCTTTGAACTGATGTTATTGCTGCCAGGGTATAATTTGATCACTCTCACTCTGTGTGTGTGTGTGTGTGTGTGTGTGTGTGTGTGTGTGTGTGTGTGTGTGTGTGTGTGTGTGTGTGTGTGTGTGTGTGTGTGTGTGTGTGTGTGTGTGTGTGTGTGTGTGTGTGTGTGTGTGTGTGTGTGTGTGTGTGTGTGTATGCGTGTGTAAAATGTATGCTAATGGAAACCCTGACATTCTAGCAACCTTGTAAGTTTATAAGAAGAATTTTTAAATCCATCCCGATTTTGTGTTTTTGTCCTCCCATTATTTGTGGCTCTGTCCAGATTTTTTATGGTAAGAGTTTGAGCAGTATGGTCTAGGAGGTAAAGAAACCTTTCAGCTGATGCTGCTGCCATGGGATTGCTCATTCTGAAACTGTGTGTGTGTGTGTGTGTGTGTGTGTGTGTGTGTGTGTGTGTGTGTGTGTGTGTGTGTGTGTGTGTGTGTGTGTGTGAGTGTGTGTGTGTGTAAAATGTATGCTAATGGAAACCCTGACATTCTAGCAACCTTGTAAGTTTATAAGAAGAATTTTTAAATCCATCCCGATTTTGGGTTTTTGTCCTCCCATTATTTGTGGCTCTGTCCAGATTTTTTATGGTAAGAGTTTGAGCAGTATGGTCTAGGAGGTAAAGAAACCTTTCAGCTGATGCTGCTGCCATGGGATTGCTCATTCTGAAACTGTGTGTGTGTGTGTGTGTGTGTGTGTGTGTGTGTGTGTGTGTGTGTGTGTGTGTGTGTGTGTGAGTGTGTGTGTGTGCGTGTGTAAAATGTATGCTAATGGAAACCCTGACATTCTAGCAACCTTGTAAGTTTATAAGAAGAATTTTTAAATCCATCCCGATTTTGGGTTTTTGTCCTCCCATTATTTGTGGCTCTGTCCAGATTTTTTATGGTAAGAGTTTGAGCAGTATGGTCTAGAGGTAAAGAAACCTTTCAGCTGATGCTGCTGCCATGGGATTGCTCATTCTGAAACTGTGTGTGTGTGTGTGTGTGTGTGTGTGTGTGTGTGTGTGTGTGTGTGTGTGTGTGTGTGTGTGTGTGTGTGTGTGTGTGTGTGTGTGTGTGTGTGTGTGTGTGTGTGCGTGTGTAAAATGTATGCTAATGGAAACCCTGACATTCTAGCAACCTTGTAAGTTTATAAGAAGAATTTTTAAATCCATCCCGGTTTTGTGTTTTTGTCCTCCCATTATTTGTGGCTCTGTCCAGATTTTTTATGGTAAGAGTTTGAGCAGTATGGTCTAGGAGGTAAAGAAACCTTTCAGCTGATGCTGCTGCCATGGGATTGCTCATTCTGAAACTGTGTGTGTGTGTGTGTGTGTGTGTGTGTGGTTGAGAAGCTAGAGTATGAAAGTCAAACTCCACCCTTTGTGGGTGGAGTTTGATTTCCATACTTCCATTTGACTTTTCCGTTTCACTCCGAGCTCTCACACCATTCCATAAGAAGTTTCACTTCAAAAAGTGAAGTATTTAAAAAAAAATGTATGTGTTCATCATGTGCATTAGAAGTGAAACTTCTATATCTGAGGTGAAATTGAAGAATGATTACTTAACCACATTTAATACAAGTATTTTTGTGTTGCTGTAAATCTATAAGGCTGCTACTAGTACTACTACTATTATTATTATAATACAATAGTATAGATAATTGTGGCTACATTCATGCACCGTGTTTTAAACGGCACATCAGAAAATGGGCGTGTTGCATCCCCACACAGAAATAGCCCTCCTTGTCGATGTTACACACATTTGATAACCAATTCAGGCTAATTTGGGACTAGAAGCAAACCAACAGTGCATGGTAAATCAATCTACAAAGAAATTCTATGAAGAAATTGAAAAAAAACACAGTCTTGTATTTGTGCAGTAAGCAGGCAAATGCTAAATGAAGCAGGCATGGCAGCATGCAGGCAGCGCTTTTTAGGTGAACTTCTTGCATTAAAAATAGTGCCCTAAAGTATATCAAAACAAACTTTCCTACAGTGTGATTTTCTTTTTAGATTGCCAGACTTTTCTGTCTAAACCTGATAGATTGTGTCTGTGTGAATGTGTATGTGTGTTGTATGGCAGAGTGGCTTCCTCTGGACTCCTGGTTTGTCAGCAATTGGCCACTGAACAGTACCACCATCTGGCGAGTCTCACTTCTGTTTCAGTTTTCCATTTCACTCTGAACTCTCACTATCGTGCCTAAAGAAGTTTCACTTCAAAAAGAAACTGCTTAATTGGACAGGTCATTAATAAAGGTGGACTACAGAAATTGTAGGACAAGATATAGATTGTGATAAAGGCATCCAAACTGTACAATTCATCATAACTGAAACTGCATTTAGGACTTGTGATCTGTTACCATACATTATCATCAAACCTCTCAATGACACTTCACCTGTATGTTGCAAAAGATGGAGCTATACCGAAATCGACAGATATGTGCCACTCAATCTTCTTGGTGACTAAAAAAATTATAACATTGGAGAGTACTTATGTATTATCGTAACCAGGAGCCACATTGGTCATAATTCCCCCAATTATTCATTTCTGTTCAGAATCCTATGGAATACAATTATAGTTTGATAAATGTGTACATATTTTGGAAATGTAACATCTTCGTTTGTAATTGCTGACATTGTGTAGTGCCTTCAGACATCATTTTTTTAACAGAGAATCTTGCACTTTCCGAGAGATAATCACAAAACTTTTATGGCAAGAATGACAGATAGTGGAAAGCTAGGGGCACAGGTCAAACATCTCAAGGCAGGCCAATATTTTCTTCCTTACATCATGACCACAAGGCGTTGCACAATGACATTCACTTCTCATGGGATATGAAAAACATCTACTTGCTTAATTTTAATAAAAGGACATTGTAAGGGCTACTCAATTAAAAGCCAGAGATTCACATGCACAGGTTGAAACTTCAAGCATGCCCCAACTTATCTGGTAGCACATGGCAGAACAGAAAAGGCTGAGCACAAATCCGTTACTGTTAATGTTTGTGCTGCTACCTTATTTTGGAGAAATAAAATGTGTAAGTAATATTTACAAGAAATGTACATTATATTTTAGTTTGATTACATATCCTATCCCACTCTGCTTGTTCAGACACAGTACCACTGATTTCAGACTAAGCTCTCCAGTCCCTTTAACATGTCTGTGCTGGGTGCCCCATTAGCTGTAGTTCTCAATGCAATCATTAAATGGCATAATTCAACTACAGTCACCGACAACCATCAATGCAATAACTGAAGTACACAACAACCACCAAATCATCCCTTTTGCTGTGGCATTTACTTTCCTCATATTTTCTACAGTACATGGGGAAAAACATTAAAGGTCATTTGGCTCCTGGTTGCATTAATACCCAAGTACCCATTGAAGAATGTTAAATTTTTGTCCAACCTTATCTTTTGTGCTAGCATATGGTGTTTTAATGTACGGAATGGACACCGTTCTATTGCAGATGTCTCCAGATGCTAGAGAGAGAGATATGTCACATTTACGTTCAGATCACTGATGAAAGCTGTATGTGATTATTTGCAAAATAACAGAAAAATACTTAACCTGGTCTGAGAAGTACAGACATTTAATCAGTACTAAGATAGCAAGAGACTTACAGTTAGTGTCTATCTTTAACCTGAGGATAGGATTGTCTTTAATAGCAGCAGTGCAATTACTACATTATAGACTTTTGCTAGGACCACAATCTTAAGACATGGCAAGCAAAGGAACCTTTCAGTATTACAGCATTGAGGATCTTTTCAGTATTACAGCAGTGATCAACTAAGTGCAATATGCCAAAAGCCAGGAACTTAGCACTACAGACTCATTGTATATGTTCTGTGCAACTAGAGTGGTACTGTGCCCATCAATGTAATACAAAAGGATATGAATAATGGTGTAGTTTCATCACAGGTATGTAATATTGTTATACAGAGGTGGCCTAAAGGAGACAAGTCACTGTATCTTGCATATGCAGCCAAGACAGAACAGTTTGGTTAGATTAAAGCAAAAAATATTCAGTATTTGTGTGCATGCCCGTGTGTGTGTGTGTGTGTGTGTGTGTGTGTGTGTGTGTGTGTGTGTGTGTGTGTGTGTGTATGTGGCATCTGAACAGAACTAAATGTAAATTGTAAATTAACTGCTTCTAAAAGACCCAATAATTTGTTTCACTAGAAAGAAATACTTGTGCATATTTTTCACTGGGCTTACGTAAGGCATTTAAGGTAAATAAAGCAACTGTTTTGTCTGTTTCTCTTAATAACCCTTTATGTTTTACCTGACATTAGCTTAGCTTGTTAGTGTTAAAATAGGAGGTAGAATTGGCAGAACAAGTTGCAACAAAACACGTATCTGTAGAAAACAAATAAACAAAGGAATAAAGTGAGACGAAGTGGGGGGGTACATGAGGTGATCAGAATGGACAGCAGCAGTTGTGGGATCTGCAGGAGATTGAAGGAGCGTCACACAAGTATAAGTCAGAAAGAGATTTATTTATTTGACATTTGTTTACTGGGAAAGTCTGACTGGGCCAGAAAGTGCCCATTTTGAGCAGAGGCCTGGGAGAAAAGCGCCACAATCACAATATTTCAAAAATCAACACAGATATTTTCAGTCACAAAGTATCATGATGTTACATTACAAAACAGCAAGTACAAATATTTAAAATCACAAAGTATGATGTTACACTACAAAACATAAGAGTGGAAAAAATATTGTAACGAGAAAAACATAGAGCACGTTTCAAAGTACAGTGCAATGAAAAACGATAACATGAGGTGAAGAGAATATGTGAGGAATAATTCTGTAGTCATATTATTTGTTACATAGATTAGTATGTGGTAAATGAGACCTGAGACAATTTTTATAAGCTATTTAAAGAGATATTAGAGATTATATGATTAGAGAGAGCAACTGAAATTAAACAATTCTTAGTATGAGAGAGGTATTCATATTATTGTTATAGAAGGAAGAAGGATGTAGAGAAGGAGATTATAAGAAGAGTTCCGGGTAGAGTGTTTTCAGGTAGTTTAGGTGAGTAGGGAGGAAAGAGCTAGAGGAAAGGTCTGCAGAGATGAAATGGATAAGGGAAGGTAGTGGGAAAAACAAAAAGGCTTCGAGTAGGAGGCTGGAGAGGACTGAGTGTGTGATCTAGGTTGAAAGGGGTGAGTGAAGGATAGTGAGTAGCTTCAGCCAGGATTGGACAGGAGCAGGTCCAAGATTTTGTAAGGTATTCATTTAGGGAGCATTTAAAGGTGGGTAGGTTAGAAATAGTTCTGGTGGTTAGAGGTAAGGAGTTCCATTTTTTGCTACTGAGTATGAGTATAGGCTTTGTCCGGGGGATTTATTTGATTTATTTATGGTGCTAAGTTGTTTGTCTTCCAATCTAAGAGTTCATAGGGTCATAGGATCATAGGAGATTACTAGGCTATCCACCTGGAGGTCATTTTAGGCCTAGATGTTTCATCCCAATGTAATACCATGGAAATGCTAGTCAATACCCAAGATTGCTTTTAGTGATGACTGCCCATGTTCAGAAGGGTTGTGGGCACTATCCCTGGTAAGAATTTATGGTGCCCCATCCACTCTTCCAGGTTCCTCTTGAACAGTGTCCTAGAGGTGCTCTTTTTCACATACATTGGTAGCTTCTTCCTAAGATGTGGCAGTTGCTGGGAGATAAATCCAGCATATCCCATTTAAGTTGCAGACCACATTTAGGTCCCTGGAATGGGTAGCCCTAGTCTCGCTTGATGCACTGGTATGCAGCAAGTTCATTAGGTTTGTTTCTTGGATTGCTCTGTAGGCCAGACAATAGTCTTCCCTAAGGAGTCTATACAATACAGAGCATAACAACAGGAACTTTAGTCTGGCTGAGTAAGGCACAATCTGGAGTCCCTTGATCTCCTTTGTTAGAAACCTCTGTGGAATCCCCAGTTCCTGCAGGTGCTTTGTATGGTACATGCCAAACAGGGCTTTATGCTCAATTATGGGCTGGATTAGTGCCGAGTATAGAGGGGTTATAACCTCTTTTTCTCTCAAGGTGAAGCCTTTACTAATCATGTGTGCTACATAGAAAGCCTTCCTTACTACAGTAGACACATGGTGATCGAAATTAAGGTTATTTTTGGAAAACACATATTGACTAAATGGGTAAGAGCTGTTGAGGCTAATGGTTTGTACGTATATGATTTTATTTAATGTTATAAGTTGAATGTAGGAGAGGTGGTGGGGAGTTCCAGCCAGCTAAGGGTATGTATGCAGAGCTTTACAGTGGTGGGTATAGGAGGATGAATTAGTAGTAAACTTGGCAATTTTGTTGTAGCAGCTTTCAAGCTTATTTTTATGGATGATTGTAAACTGGTCAGAATCGGTGCTCCATAGAGTAAGGAGGGCTGAAGGTAGGCTTTGGCTAGAGTAATTTTGGTATGTGTGCTCAGACAATGTTTTTCTGTATATCATGCCTAGTTTCTGCTGGGTTTTCTTGATATTGCTTTGGATGTAGAGGTAAAATTTAAGATTATCATCTATTATGACTCCTAATATTTTGGCATGGTGGACTAACTCAATTTCAGTGCCATTTGCTAAAAAGATTTTGAAAGATGTTTTGTTAGTGGTGTGAGTTTTTAGGGTAAAGAGGAGGAGTTTTTTTATTTCGATTTTTTTTTTTATTTTGGGCGGTTGAGTAGGAGTTGTGCCTTTGTAAGCCAGGTTTCAATGGAGATGACAGTTTGAGTGATTTTTTGGTGGTGAGTTGCAGTGTTTGAAAAGCACATGATGGTAGAGTCATCTGCATATTGAATCAAAGTATCTTGACAAGAAGATGAATGTAGCTTATTGATAAAAATATTGAACAGTAGAGGGCCAAGGATAGATTCTTGTGGGACTCCTGTGGGTGCGGGAAGTTATGCAGAGATGGATCCTTGCTATTTTACAGGTTGTTGCCTGTTGGAAAGGTAGCTAGAGAACCACAGACTAGATGGAGATGATAGACCCAGGGTGGAAAACTGATTGAGGAATTTACTGTGAGACACCATGTCAAAAGCTTTTGATAGGTCAAGAAATACTGCAGATACAAGTTTATTAGAGTTGCAGGTTTTATTGACAGTGTCTGCAAATGATAATAATGCAATAGAGGTGCTGTGTTCTGGCTGAAATCCATGTTGCGTATTGGTGAATAGCTTATTTTGTAAGAGATAGTGGAGAAATTGTTGATGAATACATCTTTCAAGGATTTTAGAGAGGGGAGACAGGATAGCTATGGCATTGAAAATTGTAATGTCAGTGGAATTACCTCCTTTAGGTATGGGGATAATGTGTGCCATTTTCCACAAGTTAGGAAAATTAATAATAATGCTGATTGGACATGCTATTGCATCAGGAGCTAGCTTTAAGTATTCTGGGGAAGGTTGCTGGCTAAGCAGGAACAAGATTTTAGTTTATGTAAAAGCTTCTTTATAAGTTATAGAAACTGGTTGAAAGGCAAAGTAGGTAGAGTTGTCTGCATATGTATTGGAGAAGTTGGATATAGGCGAGTTTTGTGAAGGAAATGTGTAGGGTCTGAGGTAGGGGAACATGGCTGTGTGGGAAGGGGGTGTGTCAGATGAGTCTGAGATTAAGTTGGAATGTCTGCGTATAGGCTGGGATCCTTTTTCATACCTGGGCTAATGAGTGATGATATGGAGGACCAGAATTTTTAGGGTTGTTTTTATGACTATCCTGTAGTTTATAAGACTTTTTAGCTGTATTAACGTGTTCCTTGACTTGGTTTCATAGCTGTCTGAACACTTGCCAAGTTTTGTCATTTTTATTTTTTTGCCAGTTAATCCATGCGTTGTCTCCATCTTTCATAAAGAGTTTACATTGGTTGGTAAGCCATAGAGTATGGCTGGTTTTAATTCTTTCTGTATGCTGTGGGACTAAGGTGTTAAGAATATTTAGAAATGCTGCACTGAAATATCCAACTGTATCATTTAATGGGAGACTTCTTAGGAGAGACCATTTAACTGCCTTCAGACATGCAATCAAAGACTCCTTGGAGAATGTGGAGAGATTATGGATAGTTTTGAGCTTATGTTCCTTTGTTAGCTGTGTAATACTCCTGTGGGTATAAGCTGGCAGGTGGTCACTTGGTATATCAGGGAGGGTACCTGAGTAGGTAAAATTAGATGGGTTGGTAACCAGAATCCAATTCAGAGTAGATTTTTGGGAGTTATTTTTGCTATGTCTTGTTGGTGTGTTAATAAGCTCAATAAATCCAAAGAGGTTAATGCTGTTGATCACTGAATTTGTGGATAAAGACTGCCAGTCAAAGTTTACATCACCCAGGAGGACAATTTAATTTGTGATTGTATTTGTTATCAAGGATAGTATGTTTTCAAGTATTGGAATATTCTGTCCTGGGGGGATATATAGCACGACAATACATATACTCTTGGCTCTATTAAGTTTTTAGAATAAAATTAGAATTTCTGCTCTTCCAAAAGTTGGGATTGTGCCTTTGTAGGGAGTTACTGTGACTATATTTGGAAAGATTATAGCTATTCCACCTGATTTTTTATGTTTTCTATTGAGCCTAATTATATTATAACCAGGGGATAATATTTCAGCATCCTCTATTTCAGGCTTCAGCCTTGTCTCAGTTGTGGCTAGGATGTCTGGGTTGCATTGGGTCATCCACGCATGAAAATCTGTGATTTTGTTGCATATGCTTCTGATGTTTAGACTATTTTTTTAAACATTTAGGGTATATTTTATAGTTTGGGTTTTGACTGGGACCTGGGTTGGGGTGGATGTCACCACACTGATGTATGGTGGAGAGAGAAGGTTTGTTTATTATGAGATAGTAAGTGGATTTGCTAATCAGGTGAGAAGGCTAGAGTAGAGCTGAAGAGAAAGGGTCTACAAAAAGCAATAGTCAGGAGAACCTGAAGAAACATAGATGGACAGTGGAGTACAGGCAATTGAAGTGGCGAGCAGTAATGTAAAAGGAGATGGCAGGAACAGCAGCCACAAAATGAAGAAAGGAGAAGGAAGCCAAACTGGAAAGATGGGTGCATACAACAGTGATAGATGATGAATGGGAGAAAGAGTTAGATGGCTCTCAAAAAAAATCAATACCTTTCCTTGTTTGAACTGCCGTGTATAAGGATAACATTTCTACTGTGACAAGAAGAAACTCTGCTTTCAAAAAATCTTTAATGTTGACCAAATTCTATAAAAAAAATCCATAAATATTTAACTTAAGAAGACCATATATTTCCAAATATTGCCACATATTTCTGCAGCTTAAAATCAAGAAAGTTAATAGCTGTTACCACTTAAAAACTTGTGCTGCTACTTTTGATCTAAAAGGCATATTAGTTAGATTTCTACGGAGTTTAAGAATACAAAATGAAAACTCCAGCTTTCATTTTGTTTTTATTTTGAGTTTTCATTTTGTTTTTACTGACTGGTATTTCAGTGACCTTCCCACTCATTGTTTTGGAGTTTAAGAATACAAATATATTTCTCAAACATCTTCCAGTCACAACTACCATTTGTAAATGACTAATAATAAATGTAGTTTGGGACAAACTAAGTTGTCCCGGTCCCATGAGCAAAGGGTAAGGGGGCGGTATAGATTAGAAACTAATGGGAGGCTTTGATGTAAGGGGAGGGAGGGACTCATAGTAGGCTTAAGTGGTAAGGCTTAGGGAAAGTAGGTACATTTTGGCATGAATTGGTGGGGTTACAGCTAGCTCATGTCCAGACGACTTGTAGGTATCGCGGATTAAGGTAGGACTTGGATGGTGTGGGTGGCACTGAGGAGCGAGGTGGAATTGGTATGTTTTTTTTTTCCCTCTCTGCGGGTAAGTTGGTAGAATTAAAGGATTATTGTAAAAGGGGGTATGAGGTAGGGAGCCTTTGGGAGAGGCTGGAGTTGGTGTTTAGGTGATAGGAAGTATGGACAGTGGTGTGTGGTGTTTGACTGGAGTGTGGTGGCTTACCTGGTGGCTGTCAGTTTTCTTGGTTTCATGGTGGTCCAGTGGTGCTGTGGGGTTGCTGAGGATGACTGCTGGTGGTCCGGTGGTGGTTCGGGGTCATTTCATGGGTCTGGTCGCAGTATAGCTGGTTCAATGGGGGAGAGGTAGGTCCATGCATTCTGCTGGCAGGCCTGGGGCTCGGTGGCCTGCTCGCGGTATGCCTGGTGGTTGTGGTGGAAGGATGTGGGGGATTTGTTCACTCTCCTTTTTGTTTCTTGCATTTACCATCAGTGGTAGTGGCGGGGGATGCTTTAATTCCTCCCTGTTGGGTTTGTACAGCTGTTCCGTTTTGGTCCATGGTCCTTTTGAGAAATTTTCAGGTTGGTAGGCTGTGGGGTTTTGACAGGGCCGTTGCTTTCACTCATGCGCATTGGAGGCAGTGGCTGTAGATACGAACGTACTAATGCTCTCCCTGTTAAGCAGTATTTAAAAAAAAAAAAAAAGAATAAATATTTATTTAATAATGAGGTGCATGGTAATTAATATTCAGCATCCATGCCAGAAGCAACCTGATGATCCTGCTACAGCCAAAGTTTAGTGTCTTACGTACAGAGAGACACAAAGTCATAACTACCAGGATTGGCAGGTAAAATGAGAGCAATGTGGAAGAAAGATAACCAGACAGTTTTATTAGTAGTAGGAACAATTGGTCTCAAAAAAAAAAAATAGAATTTGCAGACTTATTTAGTTGTGCTACCAATACAGGTAAGTCCATATAAGCTGCAGAAGGAGGCAGTTCTAGGCACATTGCTGGTGCTGTGAGGAACACTTTTGATTAACATCAAAAATTAAAACAATACTAATTTCACAAACTTTAATTACACTTTGGCTTTGAAAGGAGAAAAGTGATGATTTCTATGAGGATGGGATTTGTTGTGTGCATGAATGTTTGCAGTTTGCATGATGTGACATACACTGAAAATTGTTTGCTGAACTTGGTTTAGTTGCACTTGGATTTAGGGAGTTGGAATACTTTAATCTATGTCTGTGGATGTCTGCAGTAACAGAAAATGCATATTATGGCTAGACATAAAGGTTGATTTCTCATGAGCAAGTTTTCATGTGACTGGCTATAATTTTGGGTATTCTTTAATGTAGTTTGGACAGAATGGGTGTGGGGGTGGGAATAGGGCAGTTTGGTTCGGGGAGCAGTGTTAATGTTATGTGTTTCTTTACTTACAGATGGCTAACTTACCGGGATTACATCAGCGATGGCAAGCTATTGTGTCCCAGGTTGAGGAGTTATTTCAGGAGGTGGCGACATCTGAGGTGGTAACAGAACCGGAACAAGTTCCAGGTTGGAAGAGGTGGCACCCTACGGCGAGAACCCCATCTTGGGAGAAAAGACAGCAGACATTGAAGCAGACGGTTGCAGTGGATACACCAGCTCCCAGTACATCTCAAGATGAAGGTGCAGGTAATGGTTTTATTTCAGCAGTAGCTGGGGAAGTGTGTGTCGAGGATTGTGGGGGATGTGGGGATGAAGGGGAACTTTTAGGTGGGGATCTCGTTGGGGATTACAAGTGACAGTGGGTGCTCAGAGGAGGTTGGCACAGGGAGCTAGGTATGCTGTTGGAGATGCGGCTTGGGTGGGTGTAGGTTCCGGGGACAGTTAGGTTTTTGACTCAGAGGTAGGCTCTGACTTTGGGCTGTGGCCAGGGGACTGGTTAGCCACCCAAGCTTTGGGACAAGAGGCTAGAATGTTTTTTCTGACTCCGCACATTCTGGGTCGGTGAAAGAAAAAATTTGGAAAGGCAAGTATGTGGATTTGTTTGAGTTGATCAATGCGGAAGGGGACCAGTGGTTAGTGGAGGCAGAGTTGTCTAATAGCAAGGACTTGCTGGCAGCTTTAGTGGTGTTGGGGAGGAAGAAGGTAGGTAAGCTTTGCCCTAGGACATGGGATAATTGGGTGGTCAGCTTTATTTACTATATGGCGGTGGAGCTGGAGAGGGATGGGTCATTGGCCTTACCTCTTCTAGGATATTTTCTTACCATTTGGGAGGCATAACGGTTAAAGCCGAGAAATGCGTGGCTTTGGTACGATCAGTGTTTCCGCAAACAGAAGGCTGTCGGCCAGTCACTATGTTGGGAGGTGTGTCATCCAGATATATGATTAGCTATGATGATGGATAGTTATGATGGGTTTAACAGGAGGGTGAGTGTGGGAGATGTAGCGGGTGTGCGTTGGTCTTTTAATTGTGGATCTTGTTCATGGGTAGGGTGCAAATTTGCACACACTTGTTCAAGATGCGGAGGGAGTCATTTGGCCATTTACTGCGATCGGCAGGACCTTTCCACATGGAACTCCAACACACCTCCCAACATAGTGACTGGCCGACAGCCTTCTGTTTGCGGAAACACTGATCGTTCATGAGGGTGGATTCCTTCCCTTGCAGGGGTTTCAACCAGCCCAGGGTAAGGGTAATTTCTGTGGGAGCCAAGGACTTGGGTTCTTTAGAGGCAATAGAGGAATGGGCACCATTCCCCATTAAGGTGGAGGTCCTGCAGGGTATGCTTTGCTGGTTTCCTGGCCTTGTGATAAAGACTGAGATATTACAAGGGTTTCAGCGGGGGTTTCCTATAATGTTCACCGTGGGAGGGGGTGGGGGGGTTGCAAGAACTTGGTTCAGTTCAAGGTAAAGAGGACATCTTGGAGGTTTTGGTGGAGAAGGAGTGTTGTGTGAAGCATTTACTGGTTCCCTTTGACAGTCCGCCTTTCAGTAGTTACAAAGTGTCACCCTTGGGGTTAGTACCAAAGAAATGGGCCGGGGAATTCAGATTGATACATCACCTGTCACATCCAGAAGGGAATTCAGTGAATGATTTTATTACGGATGAGGAGGTCAGGGTGCATTATGCATCCTTGGACGATGCTGTGAAAGTGATCAGGGAATTTCGGGAGCCATGGCTGGTTAAAGTTGGCACTGAGTCTGCCTTTCGCTTGTTGCCTATTAGGAGTGAGGATTGGCCGTTACTGGGGATGAAGGTACGTGATAAGTACTACTTTGATACAGCTATACCGATGGGTTCTTCAGTGAAATGTGCGACCTTTCAGAAGTTCAGTACCATATTACATTGGATTTGGCAGCAGAGAGTGGGAACTCAGAAGACAGTGCATTATTTAGATGATTTTCTGCTGGTGGGTGAAGGAAGGGCAGGAGCACAGGAGGGGTTGAGGGAATTTATGAGCATATGTGAGGAGTTGGGGGTACTGTTGGCTCAGCATAAGATTGAAGGTCTGGCGAGAGCCTTAGAATTTCTGGGATTAATGGTAGACGTGGATAAGATATGCATTTGATCAGTCATGGAGTTGTTGGGGCTTTTGAATTTTGCCTGTTGAGCTGTGCACCCAGGGCAAGCCTTTTGTAGGTCGGTGGCTTATATGTTGAAAGGGGGTAGGAGTAAACATCATTGGGTTAGGGTGACCAAACGGGTGCGGGAGGACTTGGTGTTGTGGGATGGTTTTGTGCAACAATTTAATGGGATCTATTTCTGGCAGTCTGAATGGGTGGGGCAGGAGGAATTTCAGTTGTTTATGGATGCAGCTGGGGGTGCCGGTATGGGGGCCTACTTTGGGGGTTGGTGGTTTGCAACTGAATGGCCTCAGGATTGGAATGAGGAATGGAGGTGCGATGTTGCCTTTCTAGAGTTGATGCCTACATGGGCAGCTTCTGTGGTGTGGAAGGAGCATTTGAGGGACAAACAAATAGTTTTTCATTCTGATAATGTGGCTGTGATGAGGGTATTGCCAAAGAAGATGGCTAAGTCAGGATTGTTGCTGTTGGTTTTACATAAATTGTTTTTTCAGAGCCTGTTAATAAATCTTTCTTTTACAGGAGTGCACGTGCCTGGCATAAAGAATGATATTACTGATAGCTTGTCCCAATTTCAGTTTTGCAGGTTTTGAAGGTTGGCTCCGTGGGTGGCGGATGTGCCAGAAACCCTGCCGGAGGAGGTGTGGATTCTTGGGTCAAGATAACCAGGTAGTTGGTGCGGCATTCCTGGGCTCCTTCTATGAGGAAGGCTTACATTAGGGATCTTTCTGATTTTAATCAGTTTGTTTTGCAGTTGCCAGAAGAGGAGGGGTGTGGTTGGAGGAATTATTGTTGCGGTATGTGGCTCGTGTTTGGGGGATAGGCAAGGCTTTGCAAACAGTCAAGGTGGATTTGGTTGCTATTAGCATTTTTGCTAAGGTAGTGGGGTTACAAGATTTCACAAAGTCCTGGACATTAGGGTAGATGTTGAGGGGTTGGGGGAGAGTGGTGGTGGAACATAGGGACACTCGATGGCCCCTTACGAGGGTGGTACTGAAAGTTTTGTTGAGAGTGTTAGGATTATTACAAGGTGGGTCTTTGGATTACTTCATGTGAGGCACGCTGTGTACATGGTTATATTTTGGTGCCTTCCATGTTTCTGAGTTGTTAGGTTAGTTATGTTGGAAGGGTGTTATCATAGCTGAAGGAGAGGTTACTATTGCATTAAGGAAGAGTAAGACAGATCAATTGGGTAGGGGATTCATGGTGGTGATTATGTCTGACAGGAATCCTAGCCTTTGCCCAGTAATGTGGGCCAAAGAATTCAAGAGGAGGCGGATGGGGAGTGTAGATGAGTTAGTTTTCTGTTCTGTGAATGGGAAGGTGGTTTTGAGTAGTAGATTTATAGGTTTGGTTAGGAGAGTTTTACACTGCATGGAATTTCCTGTGGATAAGTTTACAGCTCACTCTTTTAGAATCAGCAGGGCTTCAGATTTAGCTAGAGAGGGTAGTTCCATTGAAGTTATTAAGAGATTGGGGGGGTGGTCTTCAAATGCATTTTTATCATATATTAGATAGTCATTGTCCTGATTAATAACTTTCTTTTCTTTTAGGGAAACATATTATCATCTTGGGGCATTTGTATATCCACTGGGTGGAGAAGTGTGCTTTAGTAAGGGAAGATGGGAAAAATTTGGGTTTATCACATTTAGGGTGGTCAGTGACTTGGCATGGGGTTAGGGGTATTAGGTGGGATAGGTTTCTGCCTGAATTTGAGAAGGTTAAATAGAAGGTAGGGTGTCCTGGCATATTAGTAGTTAATTTGGGGGGCAATGATTTGGGTATTCTTTCTAAAAAGCATTTAGTGGATATTATCCTACAGGACTTGTTGAGATTACAGACATTGTACCCAGGTATGGAAATTGTTTGGTCAGAGTTGATTCCTTATTTATGTTGGAGGAACGCACATAGTTATTGGGTGATTGAAAAGGTCAGGAGGTTCGCAGAGATTGGCTAGGCAATTAAGAATTATGGTGATGCATACCATTGAACACAGAGATTTTGGGGACGGAGAGGAGGGCTGGTATCGAATGGATGGGGTTCATCGTAATGAGCTGGGATTGGATCTGTTTAATCTGCATTTGAAGCTGTTTTTAGAGGGTATGGTTGAGGCTAGGGTTTAGGAGGGGGAACAGCCTGGGGATCAGGCTGATGGTGGAGAAGAGGGGACAGGATTGTCCTCATCTGTTCCCCCTCAAAGGAAGGTGGATATTCATTGGTTAATGGTTGTCTGGTCAGGAGATGAGCAGGTACACTGCCTATTAAGTGTTGTGGGTGAGCAGGTATACTGCCCCGGTGGAGGAGGTATTGGGGTGAGCAGGTATGCTTCCCTGAGGTATAATCATCCAGGGTGAGTAGTTACGCTATCCCGGGATCATTGTTGATGAAGATAATTGATGTTGTTTTGTGTGCCTAAAGTTCATTATACGATAATATACAATAAATGTCATCAAATGTCTTTATGTGTTTGGTGTGATTTATTTAAAGGGGGGCCAGGACAAATAAGCTGCTATAACTTCCCATTTAAAATACTTTTTATAAAAATCACCATCGCTTAAAATATCTAACATTAATTTATCATATTTTGCTTTATTCTTTACAATAATGCCTTGTCCCTTATTGACTTTCATAAACCTTATTCCATTCAAGGATATCAATTTACTTAAAGCTTTGCACTTGCAGTAAATCATATTAAAATATGAGTTCAGACAAGAGAATTTTGACAGTTCTGGTATGTCCTAGTCACACATTGTTTCTTAAGTATGCAAAGCATTAAGTAAAGAGGATTCACAGTGCTAGTTCTCTTTACAGTCAAACCATCACCATTCACCAGAATATAACTGAAAGGTTATGTCAGATTTAAGTTAAGCGTAAACATTTTTAGTTCAATCAGCATATTAGCTAAACAGTCTCACCACAATAAAACAAAACTGAGCCTTTTAGATAAAACACTCTCTTGCATGTTAGAATTTATCACTTGCCTGGAATGATTACACCAAAGCCTCCTTCTCTTTTCTCCACTGTATGCAACTCTTCCCTCTATGGGAGTCATTTCATGATTCCATTGCACCACAACTGATTGCAGATCCATACTTAAGGACCATAATTGGTTGATGTCCTCCAACAAACCATGTCGAAGCCCATTGCTGAATTTGTTCAACAGTCTGTCTGACTGATGTACTGATACAAGGGTTGGGGCTGCCTCCTGATAGTCTGAACAAGTTGACAAATCCCGATTGTCTTCTACAGCAGTTTAACCATAATGTCTGAAGCATAATTCTTAATTCTGTACTGTTAATTACATTACTTTTGTCTTCCTTAAGAAAAAAAAAAAACATGAGCAGAACCAGACTCATTCATTTTGATCATGTTTCAGCTTCTTGTTTTTTTTTCTCTTTAATACCGAGTTGTTTCTTACAAATGCTATCCAACATCAAGTCAGATCTCATTTGAATATTCTCTGTGTGAAGCTGACACTTCCTTTTATCATCCAGTTTATCAATATCAGTCTTAAGTGTAGCCAAATAGCTTGTCTTTGGTGAGGAGTATAGACAGTTCTTCATCAGGTGGACTCACCCTTTACAAAATCTCTATTAATGTAAGTCCTATTTTATCAAAAAACTTCACCAACTTATGAAAAAGACTGTCTTGAACATTTAAACTTGTGGAACACTTAACCAGTCTTAGGTCTCACAGGACTTGCTTGATTGTAAGACATTCTGCAAAAAATAACTTCTCCCAGACTAACGACTTATATTTGAACTAGTTATACTCTAGTTCCTCTAGCCACAAGTCAGCATTGCCACCAGCATGACGGAAGTTGGTATTTCAGTCCTCAACAAAAATGGCTGAACTAGCATTTATAACACTTGCTGAATAGTGAAAAACTTCTTCGTAATACATTCGCAGTGTTAATCACTTGGTCCTATTTCTAGAGCCTCCATTAGTAGAAAAAAAAAAAAAAAAAAAAAGAAGGTGGGGCAGTAAAACCAGCATGGGTAGGGTAATTTCATTTCCCATTAGGTTATTCCTCAATGGAACCACTAGGAGTCTTAGGACTCTGTTGGAACTGGACAAATAGCTTATTATAGTTGACTAATACTGTGTGTAGAGTGAGGCCTCTTGATGAAGGCCTGGACATGCTTCTCACAAAATACATAATTAAACAAATCAAAAACTGGCACTGCTGAGGAACACAGAACAAACATTATAAAAACAAAAAATGTATGACAAGACTTGGCCTCCAGACGGTTTAGTGCTTTCACCTTTAATATAAATAAGACTTCATCAGAACATGTCAAAACAGACTAAAAAGCTTAAATATACAAAAAGGTCACAAGATAAAATAAACAAATAACAAAGCATATAACAAAAATGCTTTTATAAATACCTATTTAAAGTACATGTACATCTGTTTAAAACATTTAGTATTTTTTCAATCATTTAATACTGGAGGCACATCTGCATTTGTCCTCAGTTGCCAATCCACCTTTTTACATTCTAGAATGCTAGTTTGGTTACCTCCTCTAATATCAGCTGTCACTTCTTTAGTCACACAAAGTACAGCTTTCTTAAAATTTCTACATAACAGTAAAGGCATTAGGGCCATTGAACATACTGCATGAGTCCTGGGTACTACAAAAATCATTAGATGGGTTCAGAAAAACATGGTGCAAGCTGATGGGAAAGGGATGGCACTGTAGGAGCTAAGCTTTATTTTTAGGCAGAATCATACTTCTCACCTGTCTGGATTTTTGCAGAATGTCCATAGTTTTGCCTCATAGTTTTGCTTTGCTCTGTTCCTCATAAAATGTGCAGCTTCCTGGCAAATCATCAAAGTCACTACATCATGATATACATTTGGGTTTCAGACTTCATATCCTTCAGAAAATTAATGTTAATGCAAACCCTTTTATTTTAGCAATGTTCTAAGTTTATGAGCAATATTTAAAAGTTCTCCCAGAGTTTGTGCATAGCAGTTGAGACTATGGGCAGAACTGATGAAGCATGAATGCATGTGTGCTTGTTGTTATCATTTATCATTCATTTAAAAAATAAAATATTGCACAGAGCAGATAAATTAATAAATATCCTTACCAACATAGATGAGCAGAACAGCTGCCAGAACAGCAAGCAATGCAAGGTAAATCTTCATTCTGGACCTCCTGTGGTAGCTTGACCTATAAGGGAAAAAACATACACACACATAAAGACATAATGATCACAAAATCTTATATTTAGGCAGACAGTCCAACACAGAATGGCAATATCTGAATACTGAGTTAGAATACTGAGCCTACACTCTGTTGGTGTTTATATTTATGCTGATTTTACTGGGAATTCCAAAGTTCTAAAGTGAAATAATAATTTTTATGTATTTATATTGGACAAAGTAGAAGGCTAGTAAAAAGACCTTTGTTTTCTGACACTATTCTGACTTTATTATCTATTATCCTTCATTAGGTTGCACCAGTCATCTGTTAAGTGTCTTGAGTTTCAGTCTTCATAATTAATCATGTTTTTATTTACATTGATATGAATGCCAGAAATGGTGGACCAAGAAGAGAATGTGATTCTGTACATGTTAATACCTAATTGTTGTAATGTTGTATATGATAAACATCTAAACATACTGGCTATGTACCAGCTTACTCACTGTCAGTGTTATTGTTGTATAACATATCCAAAATAATTCCAGTGTTAACATCAACATGCAGGTAATGCAAACTCTTAACACCCTCAAACAACTGACTTACATTTCTTTTCCCAAAACAGAACTGCTCAAATATCATAATAATGTAAGCAATATATTTTCAAAATGATGCTTTTTCTTCTGAGTTCATCAAAGAAAAGAGAAGAGCAAATACTTGAATTTTTCATGCTATAACTGCACATTTGCCTTTTCTTCAAGTAAATGTGATCTTGGAGATACTTATATAAAGCAGGAGGGGTATGGAGATATGTACCCTGCATAAAGCAATCATTTCAGATAAATGTCAGTGTGTGATATTCCGATTACAATTTTGTATATCTTGAGTCAGAAGATTTAGCATTTTCTTGGTGATAAAAATGTAATGGGAAGTAATATATTTTGAAATGGTTATATTTGTTTTTTTCCCCTAGCCATATGCAGAGAACTATAGAAAGCTGCACTGCTCATGTTTAAATTTGCCTGCTCAGTTTCATGGAGTGAGTCCCTACCCCAACAAACAATCAAGGCTGCTGACATTCCTCATGTAAGCATATAATATGCAAATGTAGTCAACACAAGAATTCTGGGAAATTAGTTTACAAGGATAATGAGGGTTCAGTCAACCTTCTAGGCCAAGCCATTTTTTCCCGGGGCACTGTGAGGCACATATGCATGCATACATGTTTGTCATACAAAGCACTTTGATCTCTGTCCCTGTCTGTCGCTGATACATTCTGTTAAGGTAGGACTTCTATACTTTTAGTCTCTTCTAGACATTAGCATAGTCTTATGAACCCCCCCACCACCAAAACAAAGGAAGATGTGAAGCATTTGCACAATGATATGTTTATTCTTTAGTGCCTTGCCTTTGCATTGTAGACCAGTTTATGATGATATTAAACCCTAAGGATTAACTCAGATGAATGGTAAATCATACAAGGAGAAAGTTTGGTTGTTGATGTATGTTCTTGGCATGGACTCCTTGACACTTGTATCAGGGTTTCAGGAATTTAGTTAGATCAAACCTTGGGACTGCCATATTATGCACTATGCCTTTCCAGTGTCATTCTCTTTTCTTCCCTTTAGGAACAGCAATAGTGTTAGGGTAAGAAGAAGAAGTAGTCAACGTCACAACTAAAACATTATGAAGCATTAAAGGGCAAATACACATCATTTTCTTGCACATATTTGACCTTTTGAACTTTGGAAAAAATGATTTAGTAAACCTGCTGCAAAGTCAGTAAAGGCAATGTGGGTCTGATTAAACAAACTTAGTGATATTTTAAGGTAGAAGACTAAAACTCTGAGCTGTTAATGAGCAGTGTCCTATACCAATGGTACAGAGTTTGATTCCTTACACTGTCATTTGCCTACTATTTGACTCTGAGCAAGTCACTTAACCATGTGGTGCTTCCAGATCACCCTTGAAAAAAGAGACAATTGTATCCAGTGGGCTTACCTGTTCAACAGCAAACAAAACTTAGGGAAAAAAAAAATAAATAAATAAAACACACTTGCACACACACACACACACACACACACACACACACACACACACACACACACACACACGCATAAATATATATACATATATCAGTAATTACCAGCCAGTAAGAGAGCGCTGATGGACAGTCTAGGAAATGGTGACAAGTGAGTCTACTCCACATTGATCTCCAGCAGGAGCTAAATGACTGTTAACAAGGTCAACAGTCTCCACGGTTATGTTATCTCTATCAGGAACTGAATGAATATTTAATAATGCACTATGACCTTTTATCTGTGCTTTTTTCATGTCATTAAGGAAGTAAATGTCTACTTCTTTTCACTAATTTTGCTAGTGCTGTATGGCAAACTGCTAGCTGTAGTTTGCAACCGTCTTACTTCTTAGGAATTCTTTAAGGGGTATGTGTGCTTTGGTAAGTAAAATGAAAACAAAATGACTTATATGGTTTTAACAACAGAGTTAGTTGCAGTATAAATAAGCCTGACAATGTATTTTTTAATTCAGAGAAAGTATGGTTACATTTTAAACTGACAGGCATATAAAATGATATTGATTTTCCCTTCATACACAGCACTTATGGTATCATTATATCTATTAGTTACTAGATCATATAAATATGGGTAGGTTCCTCAAGATTGGAGGCATGCGCTTATTAAACATGGCTAAGGGAAAGGGGAGTAGGACAAATCCAGAGTGATATAGACCCTTTAGTCTACTTTCATGTTGTGGAAAAATAATAGAGAAAGTAATATTGGATAAGTTATTGTCAGAACTGGAGACCTTGGGACTTGAAACCATATATCAGTGCGCATATGTTGAAAACAGATCTATTTCCACCTGTAACACGATGTTTTATAATGATGTAATAACAACTATGAATAAAAAAGTGTGCTATTATGTGATTTATATAGATTTAACTTCAGCATTTGACAGGGTCATACACAAAAAATGATCAATAAATTAGAGCAACTAGGTATTGATGTACTCTTAATATGATGGATAGCTGCATGGCTTACAAATAGGACATGGCAAGTATCATACAGCAATTGGACAGGTGAAATTCTTAGTTACAGTTAGGGTTTCCCACAGGCTCTGTCCTAGGCCCTTACTTGTTTAGATTGCAATTTTCAGACCTAACCTTTTAATCTGAGGTGTTCTGCAGTCTATATGCAGATGACCTGAAATTGCATAAACTGATTACATGTGTTATAGATAAGGCATGTTTGCAAAAGAACTTGACTAAATTGACCATTTCAGCACAAGAGAATAATATACTGATAAATACATCAAAAACTAAACATGAGATTTGGGAGACATGAATTAAAAGGTGAATATTTAATACAGCACACAATGACTGAAACTGTAGATTTCTTTAAGGACCTGGTTATATGGACAGATCCAGCTCTGAGTTTTTCTAATCATTATCAGCCAATTGGTTAAAGATATTTATAGAACTATAGGTTGTATAAAAAGATTTATAAAGTCTAGGAAATCAGAAATGATGAAGTCATTGTTTGTTGGTTACATTAGACCCAGACTTGAGTATGGAATAACAATACAGAAACCTTATAAGAAAATAAGAATGAGCAAAATGTAAAGAGTATAGCTGAAATACACCAATGGTATCCATGGATGTGAAAATTTAGGTTATTATGAAAGACTAAAATATCTAAACTTGTACAGTGTCTCTTATAGATATCTAAGATGAGATCTAATTCAGGTATTTAGGGCCCTTAGAGACAACTACCTCTTAGAATGTTTGGGGTTGTCAAAACGTAGTAGAGAATCATCAGACAACGTATGTAGAAGATTCTGTAGGAATGAGAAGTGTACTAACTGGTTCTCTGACAGAGTAGCTGAAGCATGGAACAGACTACCAAATTACATTAAAGCAAGTACTAGCTTAGCTATTTTTAGGAACACCAATATAACATAATAAAGAAAACATAAAAATTAACAAAAACAAACATGAAGCAGATGTACCACCAGGTTCAGCTTTATTTCCTGGTACCTCGGCCTTTCGCCTTCAAGGGATAACTAATTTCACTTAGCCAGCACCTTAAATACAATATATAATAGACTAATTAACAATTAAATATTCACTCAATTGTTTAATGCATTAATTAATTAATCACCATGGTGACCCACAATTCAGAATTCAACTATGCAGAGAGAATAAATGAAAATAAATAAATACAAAACATGCATAGAACTTTCAGAATTACACATATTTAAACACATTTCCTGAGAATGCTTCAAGAACCCTACTAGAACATACTGCTTTATACAAACATGTCTCTATAGAATATACATTCCTTTACAAATTTAGAAATTCAAACAGATTTCCTGATTTAATCCACCAGGGTAAAGGGTACCAAAGTTAAAAATATATGTAGTTTCTAAATAATTTAATCTTAAACAAAAATCCCCCCTCACACCTACAGCCTGTGCTAGAACACTGAAAAATAATGGTGACCCATGTCTCTCATGTACAGATGAGAAATGTTGAGCCAAAGGACTTTCCCTTTTACCATTCATGATGTCTAAAAGAAGTTCCAAGATGCACACTCTCACCATCGTTTTAGTCTGCCCTATATAACAATATCCCAAGATATACACAACTCCACATTTTACAATGACATTTCCCACTTGACTGAAATCTTCTACCATTAATGACCGTACCTGACAAATTGCATATTTTCAGACAAAGGCTGCAATTTCCACAAGGAAAATTTCCAAATTTCGAACTAACCTCCCCTACAGAAATTGGGTTATTTAATAGCTCCTTTAAATTATAGAATCAACGATATGAGAAAATCACCTTCTTGGGAAAAATTGTGCCTAAAATCTCATCTGAGCTAACCATAGGCCACAATTTCTTAATTAAATGCACAACCATATCAGAAAAGGGACTATACTTCATAACATAAAATAATTTCTCTTCCCCATCCTGATAACCCTTATCATTCCTACTACATTTGTTTACACCAAAAGTGTGCATATTTTCCCTAGCTTCTCCTTTTTCTACCTTATTCCTTGCAGACTTCAAAATTATTTGTGGATAACCCCTGCATAATAATTTTTGTTCAACCTTGTCCAAATACATACCCTGTATATTGCCTTACGAAGTATTCATAAAAATATGTTTAAACTCCCCATAAGGTAAAGAATCAATGAGATGGGGCGGATGCATACTGGAGGTATTATAAAAAATTATTAACAGCAGTAGTCTTTCGGAAGGGCTTAAATTGAACTTTCTGATTTTCATCCACAAAAAAGCATAAATGCAGAAAGTTCATGGCATGATGAATCAATTGGTAACTGAATTTCAAGCCATGAAAATTAGAATACAAGTTTTCAAACAATATTTCAAAATCACTAACTGGATCTCTGCAAATAAAAAGCAGGTCATCTATAAACCACTTATAGATGACCTCCCTGCTTTTGAAAAAACAGTTAAATACATGAATTGTTTCTCAAATTTCGCCATGTATAAAATGGCATATGAAGGGGCAAATGAAGCTCACATTGCTGTACCCCTCCTTTGTAAATATGTTTTGCCATCATACATGAAATAATTATGAGAAAGACAAAATTCCAATAACTCCAGAATGTAAGATCGTGGACCCTCCCCAAGAATCCTGCCTACCGCTTCCAAACCCCATTGATGGTCAATATTAATATACAGGACCACTACATCCATGCTTACCCAGAAATAATCATTTTGCCAACATAATCTCTATACATTTACATAGGTCATGGCCATTTTTAATATGGAAAGGCACTTTAGTCACATGCTAGGCGGTGGTGGTGCTAAAGTAGCGTTGTCACCTCACAGCTAGACGTTGTCCCGTTCAATTCTCAGCTAGAGCGTCTTCTGTGTGGAGACATGCGTGAATGGGCGTACCTTCGTTGAAGGTTGTGTGTCAGGGATGGCAACTCGGCATGTAAAAATCCACTGCCAATCATTAGCGGACTGGAGTTACGCTGTGTCAACCCCTAACCGGGAAAAGCCGAAAGACACAAACAAACTTTAGTCACATGCTGTTTCAACAAAAAATCCAAAAATGTACCAACATTATACATGAAAGATCCTATCCCAGAAACAATGAGTCTTTCCAGAGGGTTGAATCTAGCTTTATGAAGTTTTGGAATGGTGAAAAATAACGGGTCACAAACTTTAGGAATAAACAGCTTCTTGACATCTAATGCTGTCAGAAAGCCTAATCTTTCCCTTTTCTCCAATAATTCAAGCAGCATTTTGTTAAAATGAGGGATTGGGTTAACAGGCAGACATACATAATCTTCTAGTCACCCTAGTAAATCACATACCATTTTGTCATACTGTGTATTACTCATTATTACCCAGTTACCCCCTTTATCAGCCTCCCTGAACACAAACATATTTGCATGACCCCATAGGTCCTTTAAAGCCTGTCATTCCTCCTTCTTCAAATTAAAACTTTTGCATTTGAATTTTTTAAACTCACTCTCAATGTTAAAGTACAACAAGTTCTCAAACAAACAAATTAGTTGTGATAACTTGGGTGGAGAAAGGGTACTGGAACATCAAGACAACCATATCCTGTGCAAACCCCCCCCCCATCATTAACACATGCAAATTCTGTATCACATAAAACATCATCATAATCATACAAAGAAACATTTAATAGTGGATCATCAGTATCTATTTCAGAGTTACTACCATGAACATTTTTCTTTTTGAAAAAATACAATCTAAGATGCAGTTTGCAACAAAATTTAGTAGCCTCAATTAAAAGGCTAAAGTAGGTGTTCTTGTAGGCACAAATTTAGCACCTTTTAAAAGTACCTTTTTTTTGCTTGAGAAGAAACAGTCAATTCCGATGAATTAATAACATTCAAGGAACCCTGTTTGCGATATAAGTCCCATTACAGTCACTTGTGATATCTTCCCTTTCGCTTCAATCTGTTGCTTTTTTCATTGGCTTCCTGATGAAACCTCTGCTGTTTTTCCGATTGGTTGATCCAGTCAGGTGACCCCTCTACAGGGATGCTTTCAAATGATATTTGATGCTCTCAATTGTTATTATTAGGAACAGCCTGGGCACTTTTTATGGGAACAAATGTTTTGGTATATTGGCAGGCTAGAAGGGCATTAATGCCCATGCTTGAAATATTTGTATGTCTGTTTGTATGTAGAGTTGTTTAGAATGCATACATGACCATTCACTAACTGACTGCAAATTACATGGTCTGGACAAAAGCCTTCCATTGTGAGATGGGACTCCTGGTACTTGAAATGGAAATGTAATGTTAGATTGGCAAAGAAAATGCTAGCTTTGTCACTTCAACATAAAAATCAACAAATGGACAATACATCTTTTCTGTACTCCCCTCCACTACACATTCACATGTCTTCTCATTGCACTTCCACATACGTGCTTATACTCACCAATAGTGGAGTGGAATCTGAATGAATTTGCCATACAGAATAGGTGACCTGGCATTAGCTTCTTACTCTTATTCGTCCCTGCCTATCTCATCCAGTACCTGGCCCACTGATGAACCCAAGTCATCTGAGTCAATGCCAGGCTTTATCACTCTGTCATGGCACTCTTTGGGAATTGCTGACTTTGATTTTATAAATTGCTAATTTTACTACTTATCATAGAAGTAAAAATGAGCCAAAGTATCTGTTAGGGAGGAAAGGTTAGGCAGTAATATTGACAATCTTCCCAAAGCAATTTTATACCTGTCTATGATGTGAGGTAAGAGACTTCAGGCTGGTGGCAGCTAATAGGCCTTTTGTAGTCTCTTTCTAGGACATATCACAGGATTTGCACATTTCATTGTTAGCTTCCTCATTACAACTGCTTTGTCCATGATCAACTCTGATAATGATCATTTCTCTGAGGTGACTATAAGACTTTAAAGAAAAAAATACTAATTACAATTTATAGGAAGCCTATAGCTATGAAAGACTTCTTGTTTGGTATAAATTACCACTTTCCCATTTACTATCCTCGTTGTGTTATGAACAGTTAGTAAGAATTAGAAAGATAAGACAAAATGATTTTTCAAAAGAAAATATTAAAGTGAAGGAAATTTTCTTTACAAAGAGGCTATGGTTTGAGTTCTTATAGGTTCTTATAGATTTATATACTGGTTTTTAGGCCTGAACACTACTTCATTAAACATCATTATAAGCATTATCTCTGATCCAAGAATCATGTTTTTGTTTAAAAAAGTTAAGATTCAAAGCTAAGCTTATCTTTTTGATAAAGTACAACAAAAAAACAGGCTTAAATAGTGGGAAGTATACTTGCTGTGTTCAGTTCAAGTCAGTCACAGAAGGTAACCAAATGTTCCACAAAGAGAAACGAAGCTGTAAACTATAAACTGCTTTACTTTGCGAACTCTTAATCCAATAAACAAGAGTCAAAATCACCATAGAGTGTTCATTCGAACCTACTCATCCACTGAGCAATAGCTTGTAGAAAAAACACGCAGCCAGCATGTAAAAATAAATCCAAGCGTCCAGTAGAAACCACGTTTATTAGAATAATTAAAACACAGGGCTTGCGCTTTCAACGAATCTTCATCAGGCCACTAACAAACAAACATACTAGCATCCCTTTTATAGCAAAATGCTATCAACTACTGATGTCACATCCTGTTTGGACATACTGAAGTCAACTCTGATGTCACATCCTGTTATACATAAAATATTTAAAGTGACATCACTTTTGTAGTAAAACGCTACAAACAACTCTGATGCCACATCCTACTAAATATAAAATATTATAAAATATTTTAAAAAAGTTTTAAATTAAAATATTTAAAATATGTATGCAGACATTTTGTAGACATATTCTGAAATAACATTTTACCCTGCTTTAACTCTTTTAACGCTTTTTGAATGATTATTTTTGTGCATTTATAATTATGCTAAATAGCTCATATGTAGATATTAATATCTTTATTAATTTGATCCCTATTTTAAGCATGTATTTATACATACAAGTGTCTCAAATGGGATTGTATCATTCATTAAATATGCGTGCCATTTTTGTTACTAGTATGCATATAAGTAGCAGTATTTATAGGAAAATAGTATGTAATTTTGAAACACTTTATTTGCTGCAGATTGTCTATGAGATGGTTACATAGATATTCAAAATATTTTAAAACATTTTGAATGTTAAATGCAGCAGCAGTTAAAGCAGGGTAAAATGTTATTTCAGAATATGTCTACAAAATGTCTGCATACATATTTTAAATATTTTAAATAATTTAAAACTTTTTAAAAATATTTTATAATATTTTATATTTAGTAGGATGTGGCATCAGAGTTGTTTGTAGCATTTTACTACAAAAGTGATGTCGCTTTAAATATTTTATGTATAACAGGATGCGACATCATAGTTGACTTCAGTATGTCCAAACAGGATGTGACCTCAGTAGTTGACTTTAGCATTTTTCTATAAAAGGGATGCTAGTATGTTTGTTTGTTAGTGGCCTGATGAAGATTCGTTGAAAGTGCTAGCCCTGTGTTTTAATTATTCTAATAAACGTGGTTTCTACTGGACGCTTGGATTTATTTTTACATGCTGGCTGCGTGTTTTTTCTACAAGCTATTGCCCAGTGGATGAGTAGGTTCGAATGAACACTCTATGGTGATTTTGACTCTTGTTTATTGGATTAAGAGTTCGCAAAGTAAAGCAGTTTATAGTTTACAGCTTCGTTTCTCTTTGTGGAACATTTGGTTACCTTCTGTGACTGACTTGAACTGAACACAGCAAGTATACTTCCCACTATTTAAGCCTGTTTTTTTGTTGTACTTTACCAGTTTTGTTTATTATCAGGCGAACAGAGTGTAGTGAGCACTATTCTTTGTTTTTATCTTTTTGATAGTTTATTCCATATCCTTGGAATTGTTTGAGTCAGAAATTTACTTCTTAAAGTTGTTTTATTCAGATTTACTAAGAAGTTCAGTTTATCACATCAATGACCACATATGTTATTAGTTAAAAGTATATTGTATGTAGCTTGTAACATCTCATCAGGAAATACTCTGTATGCATTAATTACTTTACTCCTAAAGTATCTATAATGTAAAGAGTAAAGATTCTACTTCTTACATTTCACAGTATACTCTGAATAACATATTGATGGTATTCCTTTAGTAAAATGTCTTTGGACAGCATCCAATAAACGTCTTTGGACAACATCCAATACATTATGTATATACACATCATATTATTCTATTCCAAAACAGGTCTAATATAAGTTTGTTAAGCTGAGTTAGACTGTTTTCCTCCCTTAAAGAGATTACTCTAAACAACCTTTCAACTAAAAAAGTGCATGTTTTCTTATACTGTTGACATGGTGAAAAAATGTAAAGTCTGATGAAATAAAAATTCCCAAGTCCTTGTAAGTAGTTTTTTCTAATACTATATCTCCTAATTGCAAATATATCATTGGTATTGGTCTACAAATGTATATAGCTTAACATTTATTTTGGATTGAAATTCAAGTTGATTCTTTTGCCCAAAGAGAAATTTGTTGTAAAAGATGTGATATTTGTGATATATTCTCATTGCTTTTAACAATAAATCTGTTTTTACATTGTCTTATAAGAATATGAGGGACTAGATGATAATAGTAAATTCAATAAAAGTGCCCCTAATACTGAGCTTTGGAGAACTCAAATTTTAAACGTAAGTATCCAGACTGACAGACTGTTATCTGTAGACAGTGAATTCAATCTGTCAACCATTTATTAATCCAGTTTACAAAATATGGATTAACACTATAGATCTTTAGTGCTGCAAGTATGGAGTCATGAGAAATAGTATCAAAAGCCCTAACCAAGAAAATATAAATACCCCCTACTATTAAGGATAAATCTAAAGCAAAAGATACTTGATTGTAAAATTCTGCCAGGTTAATGTTGACCTGCTGTAACAGAACCCAGGTTGGTATAGTTCATAATTACTAGAGCTATTATATTCATCCTGTAGCATGACTGATAAAGCTCTCTCAAAGCACTTATATAGAATAGACATAAGACTGACTGGCCTATAATTAGACAGATCCATTGTGTCTCCTCTTTTATATATTGGTATTATTAATTATTTTTAACATTCAGTGGGAATTAAGCAATTATGCAAACTGGCATTATAAATTAAGTACAATACAGGTGTAAATGATTCTTGTAAGCCATGCAGTAGAATAAAAGGAATGTTATCAGGGCACATTGTTGTCTTCTTGCCAGATTTTGTAAGCAATCAGTCTTTAGTTTATGACTAATCTAAAGACATGAAGATTACATAGCAGATACAGAAGTGAACTGAAAACATGAACTATTAACAAAGTTCAAGTTAAAATAGAACTTGTTAAATGTTTTCTGCAATATGGCAATGAGTTAATATGCTTATAAAATTTATTTTTTTCATTTATCAATGCATGTGACAGATGAATTTTATATTGTTTTCTTTGATTTCAAATCAAACTTATTTTTTATAATTAAGTTTAACTTGTTATTAGATGCAGAGGTAGGATTGTGTCTACACTTTTGAAAGGCTCTTTTTGTACAATTTGCACAGTGTAGAGTCCAACCAGTAAGGTAACTTACTGATTTTATATACTCTCTTTAGTTCAACTCTTCTCATAGAGTCCTGCAATAAAGTTTGCAACTGTGAATATCCACTATCCTTTACTGAATGTGGTTTTTCTTTCCAATCCACTCAACTTATTCTTTGCCTTATTCTAGAATACTAAATATTATTAAAATTATATTTTTAATCAGTGTATATCTCTGATAATGATTTAGAGAAATACACATATTTTTTAATCTGTCTACATCTCTGATAATGATTTAGAGAAATACATAGGGTTATGGACAGAATATCTGAATTTCATAAAGGGAGTCATTAACTAATGTCACTGATTTTTCTTGGGTTGTTAGTAACAAGTATATTAACAATATCGTTCCCTCTTGTTGGCAAATTAACAAGTTGAACCAAATTATTATTTAGTAGGCAATAAATGAACTTGGTTTCTAAGGTGCTTGATAATGAGTATTCAACCCAGTTAATTTTTGGATAATTTAAACCTCTAATCATAATAATAAAATTATGTGATAAATACTGTTCAAGGAATCATAATGTCTTTTTGTGTCCATAGATGATTTTCTATATAGGCAAATCAGCATCAAGTTATTAGAACCAAAAGATCTATTATCATTCAATGATTAATTTATATAAATAAATGCAGCTACTGGAAGGCTACAGAGGCTTTACAACATTAGAGTGTCAGGAATAGAACAAGTAAAATGAATAATGATAAAAAATCTATTTAGTGACACAGTATAATTTGCTGTCAGTAGAGATAAACTAGTTAAGCTTTGTGTAGAGTCATAATTTATTTATTTATATATATTAGTATTTTTTTACTTTGCTATTTGAAGATGTCCACCAACAAAATTTTTACTTTTGTATGTGAAGAAAGACTTAGAATCCTGTATGATGATAATGCAGCTATGACACATGGCAGTATAGAAAATATTCCACTGGAATATATTAACATGTACATGTTTATGCAGTCAAGACTAACATGTGCCTAATATTTTGGTGAGACATGGTCTTAACTGCAGTAAATTTAAGAAACCTATATTTTGTGTGATTGATTAAGTAAGGACTGATATTAAAGGAGGTGACTTGGATAAATTCTGGAATGTAAAGAAGTGGCTTGGCAACTGAGACCAGATACAGATGTACTTCCAAGATTAAATGATAGAATAAATATTAACTGTTTTAAAGAGATGTAAGTGCACTTTAAATAAGTGTTTATAAATATTATAATAATTGTAATGATGGAGGGAGAAAATGTTTTCAGGACTGATAAACGCACAGACTACTTTTTAATAAATGAACAAGGTACATGAATTACTAGCAATTCTATATTTTTTTTGATGAAGTAATTTATGTTAGCATTTAATTTTCTGATTTGCATAAGAACAAGATGTTAGGAGTTATAAAAGACTTGGTAATGTTATTAGCATAACAAGAAGTAGAAATGCAACCACTGTAGATGAACTCCAGTGTTCTCCAAAATATCCAGTCAGAGAAGTTTAATCAACCGGAGAAGTGAAGAAACATAGCAGATAGTCCATAAAACTTTAATATTCATAAATAGTTATACACGGGTTAGCACTTTCACAGCCATATGATGCTTCATCAGACCTCAAAATTAAAATACATCATTTCCTTTATATATAGGTCATATCCTCACAATCAATTAACATTCACTAACCTATTTTAAAGCAAAAACAATACCATTCATTAAAAACTATACATATACTAAAGAACTAATATAATACAGTTACTTCAAACCATGCTCAAAAATCAACATTAAGTATTTATATAATTTGACACATATTAAAATATTAGTAGTCATTTAAACCTCTTAGCTACCAGATAGGGCTTAATAGAAGCCCTATCATTTAAACCCAGGGCTTGATCTGCCTGCAATTCGATTATCCATTTAACTCACTTTGCTCAGTTATATTTTTCTTATCACCAAGATGTGAGTTCAGATTAATACACTGTATGACTAAAAACTGAAAACTATGGCTATCATATTGTATTATATGCTTAGCCAGTGCACTTCTCTCTCCATCCCTGTTTTGAATTGCCACTAGGTGTTCCCTCACCTTATCCCGCAGGGAGCGATTAGTCATTCCCACATAATACGACTTACATTCCTTGCATACTGCAAGATAAATTAGATCTCTAGTAGTGCAAGTGGCTTTAACCTTAAACTCATATTTAACCTTTGTTACTGGATGTATGAATATATTTTCGGGACTCAAGACATTACATATGTTACATCTCCCACAGGTGTTTATGTAGGGTTTTTCAATCCTTTCAGTACTGTGTGTTTATTAGAATGACACAGTAGCCTCTTTAAATTTTTTTTATTTCTATAACCAAAAGAGGGTTTGTCCCCTACGACTTTCCTCACTGCTCCATCAGATTGTAAAATAAACCAATTCTTATTGACAATATCCCAAATCATACTAATGTTACTGGAATATTGTAACCTAAGAGGTATCCCATACTTCTCATCTTTTCTTCTCCTACAGCTAGATATGTTGTTACATGAACCATTAGAGTTAGCAGGACCCATGTACGACATATATGGTTTCACTATGTTTTCACTTAGTCCTAACACTTGTGTGAAGCCTTCCTGTATTTCCTTCAGTGAATAATTCCGTTCAAATAATTCCTGCTTGAAGGTATCCGTATCACTGAAAAATCTATCATCCTCTTTATCCAATCTGGAAATACGCATGCCTTGGCCTTTGATTATATTTTTATATACATAGGAAGGATGCATACTATCTCTTGGTAATATGTGGTTCCTATGACATAATTTCCTATATATTTGTGTGGAAAAACATCCATATTGATCTTTAGTTATAGTAATAACTAAGACGTTAATAATCTTTGTAGATATTGTATGGGTAAATCTTAAAAAACTTGTACTAGTATTCAAATATGCAATAAATTGTGTCAGTATTTCATAAGACCCTGTCCAGACAATAACCAAGTCATCAACAAACCTCTTATACAAAAAGATGTTGTCACTATATACATTGTGTGCAAAAACATCCTTCTCTTCCCAGTACAATAAAACTAAATTGGCGTAGCTATTGGCACAAGACATGCCCATTGCTATGCCCAATAGTTGTAAATAATAAGTATCTTTGGGTTTAAATGATAGGGCTTCTATTAAGCCCTATCTGGGAGGTAGGAGGTTTAAATGACTACTAATATTTTAATATGTGTCAAATTATATAAATATTTAATGTTGCTTTTGAGCATGGTTTGCAATAACTGTATTTTATTAGTTCTTTAGTATATGTATAGTTTTTAATGAATGGTGTTACTTTTGCTTTAAAATAGGTTAGCAAATGTTAATTGGTTGTGAGGATATGACCTATATACAAAGGAAGTGATGTATTTTAATTCTGAGGTCTGATGAAGCATCATATGGATGTGAAAGCGCTAACCCGTGTATAATTATTTATGAATATTAAAGTTTTTATGGACTATCTGCTATGTTTCTTCACTTCTCCGGTTGATAAAACTTCTCTGATTGAATGTTATTAGCATATCAGACTCTGACATTAATGACATACAGAGAGAGAAAGATATTTTAGGTCATGGACTGAAAGTTTTTGTGACTGTTGCTCCCTAGCTGTATAGAATACACTTTGTTTAAATTGAATCAAAACCTGTATCTAAAATATTTTAATTACAAAAATTGTTTTAAGAACAAGAAGAAAATGAATCACCTAATGATAGTACTAGTAGTGATTATTTTTTTTCATGAGAAGAGGATATGTGTAATGTATATTGATATTTTGACAATATCTCAATTTGTTCTAATAATGTTTTTTTATTTCTCCCTCTAAAAATATTTTTTTGAAAACAGCAATAATCATTATGTAAATTTTTATTTTTACATACTCTGCAGTTTATATGCATAGTACACAGGTTATTTTAGCACACTGATTGCTAGTTCAATCATTTTGTGGTTATATAATTGCATAAGACAGATATACTGGTCTCGTGCCAGACAATAAGTGTGCCTTCAACTTTCAGTAACTTACCTGTCTTAAGCATCCAAATCTGTATATCAAAAACAAATATTCTATCTCTTTGTCTCTAGATTGATTATACATTGCTCCTCAAAATAAAAAAAAGACTTAAACACACAGATTCATTAATTACCTAGTGACCATACTGGATTATTTTCACTATAATACAAGTCTTAACACTTGAACCAGGGTCTACTTTTTTAAATATCTTTATATTTTAGGTGCTTTGTTCTGTATCAGTGCCATCTTTACTTTCAGTTTCCATTATAGAAAACTATATTTTCCATTTTACTAGACATTTCAGGTTCTAGTCTTGAATAGTTCATGTTTCTACATTTTTAATCTCTGTAGTCATATTTTTTTAACTCTGTTATTAATGGTTTGTGTTTGGTTTTCCATTTTTAAGTTATGGCTTTCTTTGCCAGTATCAGTACTAAAGAGAAAACACTCTCACCTCCTTAGTACATGCTATTGTACACCAGGTCAACAAGAGCATCTCTATACTAAGAATACATTTACTTTCATGTAGATGACATAGCATATTGTACAATTTATTTTATATTGAAGCAACTCAATACATTCTCAACAATATATATATATTGCCAAAGAGTTCCTTAATCTGAACCATCACATCTTCAACATATGCATCTTATCTGTGAACATTTTTTTTCATGTTGTAGGAGTTTAGAAAAACTCATGGAAATGTTGTCATGCAAAAATTATTAACTTTTCTCAATTTAGTTTCATATGTAGGCATAAGTCATATTCCTCCACTCATCATCTGTAATATCTCTTATTTGTTCACTCCATGCTATTTTAGTTTTGTACTGTATTGTTTCCTCAAATCTAATATTACTTTATATATTCTGCTTATAACTCTTGCCTGGTTTGCCTTTTCTGTTCTGGCCTCATCTTATAAAAACTACTACTTCTGGTTTAACAAATGTGCTATCCAGCCTCTGCATATCTTCCCTCAACTCTAATATTAGATCTGTATATGCAGTTTGATCTTAATTCAATAGCCCAAATGTTTCTCTAGCTTCATCCCATTTTATAACTTCATCTGTCTTTACTATCTGTTCCAAAACTCTTGGTAGTCTATTCTTTCTTTTCTAAATGATAATTATACCTTCTTTTGTATTTTTTCCTGTTACTATATATAGTATATCATAGAGACATTATGTTATTTTCCAAAATCTAAATTCCTTTTAAGTGAAGACATACTTAATAGTTTTGAGAATATAAGGTTGTAAACAAATCTATCTATCTATATATATATATATATATATATATATATATATATATATATATATATAAATCTCTCTCCCTCTCTCTCTCTGTATATATATATATATATATATATATATATATATATATATATATATATATATATATATATATATATATATATATATATATATATATATATATATGTGTGTGTAAAAATTAGAGGTTGGTGATACAAAAAATTGGTAAAGCAAAAAAGGAGTATGGATACACAACAATGTATGTGAATGTGCTATGATATTTTAAAGAATCAAGCTATCTACACGATAATTATGAGAATTATGACAGACTAAAACAGTCTGGAAGAATTATTAAAGAAACAGGTAAAGTTGCATTACTTCACTGAAACTGAAGTTAAAAAAGTATTCATCAAGAGTGGCTGTCTTTTTTATTTTTATTATTATTATTTTTTTTTTTTACAGTTTGTCAAAAATTCACTAAGGTGTTATGTACCCACCTTGAAGACCAGTAATGTCAGGGATAGGTTTTATACAGAGAAAATATATTATATTATATTATAAGCAAATTATTAACAAAACAATTATTACTATTATTATTATTACATTATTATATAAAAATAGTGAACATATTTTAGAGGAAATTTTAGGAATGAGATGGTAGAAAGACATGCTTTAGTTTCCAATAGATGTGCAGAATTTGTATAGCAGCATTACAATGGTATGGAAGCATACAAAGTTTTTTAGTGGATAATCAGTATTCTTGGTGTTGTATAGAAGTTAATATACTTTTGTTTGACAAATAATTCATTTTATTTAAGGGGCAAATTCACTATCAGAAGAGAGGCACAACTATGGGTACACTGATAGAAATGTGTGAAATTAAAAGTTAATCCATTCCCCATGTTGTATTGGCCAGTCTTCCATTTTGCATAGTATACACTTCCATGTTATGCTAACTGCAAATATGTGCTAAGTTCAAGTTTAGGGTAGCATGTGCACAACTGCAAGTTGTTTCATGACAAGACAACAACCTTATAATTAATACCAGACATGAACAAGATTTTCATATTTATTACCTGTCAAAGATGAGGATTCTGACCTCAAACAAGAACTGTATTTTATTCAGGTAAGACTTTTGCTCATACAAATGTACTTGTAAGATACAACAAATACTTTATCAAGCAATGCGTATATCATGTCTGCAAGGACTAAAGTCCTATATAAACTTTATTAATTTGCTTTTGTTTACCAGGAATGTTTGACTGGTCTAAGAAATGTGCCCCTTTTCAGTGGAGGCCAGGTAAGAAAAGTTCTAGCAGATAAACAATAAATCAAAAGTACATCCAAATGATGAATATAGATGAACAAAAAAAATAGATCAATGTACATATATCTATATAAACTGATATATCAAGGAGCTACATATATTTATATGCAAATATGTCAAATGTACATTTTTTTATGATTTAAGTAGACAAAATATGGCACGTATGTGGTTAAGGATGATCCAGAGTAGGATGAAAGTGCTAAAGGTAATACATTTGGTATAAAGGATGTAAACTGAAGAATGTTAAAGTATAGGGGAGGGTGGAAGGAGAAACAGTAGATTAGATGAGGTAGGTGTGATCAGAGAAGGAGAAAGAGACAGAGGAATAATATTATAGTTCTGAAGTGATGAGCAACTTAACCGAGAGCTAGACTGAGAAAAAGTTTAAAATAAGGAAAGAAAGGTTAATAGAAAACTGTTGAATAGAGATATGTAGTATTAATAAAAAAAAGAAAATAAGGGAAGGGAGAACGTAATAGAGAGTGAGGGTTAAGGACCAAGGCTGAGATTAAGTAGAAGGGCTGATATCACTCATTGCGAGAAGTGATGTAGAGTTGAAGAACAGCAAAAATAAGAGTTTTCTAGATATTCTTTAAGCTATTTTTTAAAGTATGGAGGTGATGAATTTGTCTGAAAATCATTGGACTGGAATTCCAAAGCTTGGTAACACAAGTAGAATACAAGGAGTCTCCTGTGGTGCTGCCTTTATTTTGGATATGGTGAAGAGGGCCCTATCTCCTGACCATAAAGTACAATTAGGTGACAAAGTGGATGATATTAATGGAGCAGTTGTCTGTTTTTTTTAGATGAGGTTATAATCTGTGATAAGTTGAGAGAAGGAAATGTGATGGGGAAATTCTGCCTACTTAAGATGTTTTAGGGAGAGGCAGTGATGGGTTTTATATTGGTTATTTGCTACAAATGTATCCATTTTGTTGGAACACTGTTTTACTTTGTTCTATTGGGAGACTTGCAAGTTAATTACAATTGGAGAGGAATAACAGAGAGTGGAGAGTAAACAGAAAGTGCTAATAATTTCCCTAGTTGAGTCAGCAAGGAAGTATGTATTTCTGCACAAACCATCTAGTTTTCAGTTAGTTTTTTATTGCTTCCTGTAGTCATCAAGAATAACTCCTATTAGCGTTGTATGAGCAACTCTTTCAATGTAATTTACAGAGGTTATGTGAAAGATGTTTTGAAGTAAATAGATATATTTATTTTTGGATTAAGGAAAAGTTGAGAGTTTTCAAGACAAGTTTCTACTGTAGAGATTGGGTTTGTTATTATAGGTCAGTTAAGATTTTGGCTGAGCAGATGACAGCAGCGTCATCAGCATATAGGATTATGATAGCTTGTTTGTGGAAGTATGGAGGTCATTAATGAAAATGTTAAAGAATAAACAGCTAATCACAGAACCATGTAAAACACAGATTGATGTGTTTACAAATGGAGAAAACCTAGATTGCCATTTCACTTATAAATCTCTATTGGTTAGTTTACTGTAAAATGACTGTAGAGATGAGCAACCAAATCCAAAAATGAAATTTTTTTCTAGTAGCTTTTGATGTGAAACATTATGAAATGCCTTGGAGTGATATAGGAAGATGGATGAGACAAGGTTGCCTTAATTCTGTGGCGATTAGTGTTATTAACAAAGCTCAACAGGGCAGTGGTTATGCTATGATGTAGGCATAAGCTGTGTTGAGTTGGAGAAAGTAAATCATTTTCAGTGAGCTATATAGGAAGATAAAATGGATACATCTTCCAATAATTTTTAACAGGAGTAATAGAACTGTAGCTGTACTGTACTTAGAGAAATCTCTACATTTTATTCCTTTATGAAGGTGGAGAATGAAAGATTTCTTTTATAGAGCTTGTACATTTTTGACTTGGACTTTTCAGAGTTTGTTGGTCAAATAGTCTAATGCTAAATAAAAATCTGGACGCCGACACTGAAGAATCACTGCTCGTCCTGGTGATGAAATATATTAGTTTATTGTAACTCCACACGATACAAAAGACAGGGTTAAGCGCTTTCAACTGTTGTGCACAGTCTTCATCAGAACAACATACTGCTAGTATTCTACTGCTTAAGTACTCTACTTTTTTGAACTTAATTGTGTAATTGCTCTAGTTGCCGCCAAAAACTTTAAAGACATACTAGTCACTATAGTTAGACAAGGATATCTACAATTTACCCTTTACTATGTATAGGTAACACATACTTTAACTACTAATACATAATAACATAGGTTGCAAATTACCTACTCTAATACATCCTGCCATTTATCATAGATCTCATAATATACATACTGTTTAATAAAATGATCCCCCTACTATATCTAATAATATGAGTCCCATCTAAAACTATCATACTGTTGCATATATATATATTGTCAATATTATTTTACATTCCACACAAAACCCTATTAAATGCTTATATACTAACTATTATAAAAATCATAAAATAAAAGTTGATATTAAAATATCATATACAGTTGCTGAACATAAAAACAAATTGTTTCACTACCGCCCTGTGCATTTCCACAACATACATATATTCAGAATTATTAAATTATATGTGAACAAATATGCTAATAACAGGGTCACACCATCTTGTCTAAGACCCATAATGTAAATGTGCATAACTACATCTACGCATCCCTTCATACGCAATAATTACTTATTATACACAAAATACAAAATACCTGATGCAAGATACATAATGTCAGGTGCTGTTGATGTATCACACCTGTAACTTTAAAAACTCACTTATAATAAGGCTAAGAATGGTTTTATACTGACAAAATCATTCAGACCAGGTTTACGGGTGGAATCTGTCAGAATCTGCCATCTACTCTCTCTTGCTGCCAACTCCATTTTCCAATTCCCTCCAAGTGGTGTAATAAAAACCTGATCAATTATAGCAAATATAAAACTATGTTCTGTCCCTTGCTCCATAATGTGCCTATATAATGCATTCTTACTGTCACTTTTCTGTATCCGATATAGGTGTTCATATACACGCTTCTTCAATTGTCTTTCCGTTTTGCCGATATAATGGGCATTACACTGTGTACAGTTGGCTATATACACAACCCCTTTTGAACAGCAATTCCCGGTTTTACATCTAATAAACGTTCGATTGATATCATCTAACCTGATGGTGTTGGCTGTGTTAATGTATTTGCATTGTTTGCACCTTCCACATTTTTTGGTTCCCTTAGGTGTATCTATTTCATCCTTTCTATGGCTGGCCCTCTCCAACAATCGTTTAATATTGGGCGCCGTTTTATATACACATTTAGGTAATTTATCCCATCTTTTTTCTTTATCCATGGAGACTAATATTGCCCAATGTTTCTCTAAAATTTCTTTAACCAAATGTGTGTAAGGTGTATATGTAAGTACACACACTCTTCTCTGGAGTTCATTTAGTCCTTCTGTTTTGTCATTCATTTTATAACACCCTAATAATGGTGGATATCTTTGTCCCCATTCGCCTTCCACATATTTGATAACTTCATTAACCATTTTCCTTGGATAGGCACGATCTAAAAATAACTCTCTGATGTAATTAAGTTCTGCCTCCATTATGGTCCTTGTGGAGGACATCCTGGCTGCCCGAATACATTGTCCTTTCACTATATTTCTGAACACATGTGGAGGATGGCTACTACTGAAATGTATATAGTCATTCGAAAATGTGGGCTTACGATATAACTTGGAAATGAAACCCACATCATCATGACTAATTAATACATCCAAAAATGCTATTTCAGTATTACTGTAACTATGTGTGAATTTTAAAAAGCTAGTGGTATTGTTTATGTATGTCATAAATTCCTCAATTTTTTCCACTGGACCATTCCACAAGATAAAAATATCATCCAGGTACCTTGCATAGTAAGAGATGTTAGAAAAAAATGTGCTGTTAAATACATGTTCTAACTCCCATTCGAGCATGACCAAATTTGCAAAAATGGGAGCACACGCTGCTCCCATGGCCACACCCTTAATCTGTTTAAAAAATTCACCCTGGAATGCTATGTAGTTGTGGTCCAGTACAAGCCCCATCATATCACAAATTAAAGAAATCTTATTCCATGTGAGACCTGAGTGTTTCCTTAAGCTGTTTGCAAAAAATTCCAGGCCCTCATCTTTAGGAATGCTGGAAAATAAATCCTGGACGTCTATGGTAAGATAAATTGTATCTGAATGCCATTTATCTCTGGTTAAATCACCCAAAAATCTCCAGGAGTCTTTCATGATGATATGAGAGATGGATTTATAAACATTTATAAACATTTTTGAGCCATCCATCTATGAGTTTCCCTATGTTAAAAGTTTTAGAACGAGAGCCTGAAACTATGGGGCGAAATGGGGGATTCTTCAAACACTTGTGTATCTTCGGTATACCCACCATCTTGGCCAGAACTGGATAATCGACCTTAAGAAATGAATAAGTATCATTACATATCCTGTTGTCGATCAGATATTCTTCTATAACCAAATCTATTATTTTGTACCCAATGTTGATTTGGTTAATGGAAATGTTCTCATAATTTCCTGATTCGTAAAAAATACTGTGTAAAGCCTCATTGTATTCACTAGTGTAGTATATTACTGCCCCACCACCCTTATCGGGCTTCATGATTCTAATGTCCTTCATACACATGAGTGCAGATAATGCTTCTCTCTCCAATACTGGGAGATTATCTGTAAAGGAATTTTTTTTTTTTAAAGTTACAGGTGTGATACATCAACAGCACCTGACATTATGTATCTTGCATCAGGTATTTTGTATTTTGTGTATAATAAGTAATTATTGCGTATGAAGGGATGCGTAGATGTAGTTATGCACATTTACATTATGGGTCTTAGACAAGATGGTGTGACCCTGTTATTAGCATATTTGATCACATATAATTTAATAATTCTGAATATATGCATGTTGTGGAAATGTACAGGGCGGTTTGGTAACATTTTGTTTTTATGTTTAGTAACTGTATATGATATTTTAATATCAATTTTTATTTCATGATTTTATAATAGTTAGTATTTAAGCATCCAATAGGGTTTTGTGTGGAATGTAAATAATATCGACAATATATATATATATGCAACAGTATGATAGTTTTAGATGGGACTCATATTATTAGATATAGTAGGGGGATCATTTTATTAAACAGTATGTATATTATGAGATCTATGATAAATGGCAGGATGTATTAGAGTAGGTAATTCGCAACCTATGTTATTATGTATTAGTAGTTAAAGTATGTGTTACCTATACATAGTAAAGGGTAAATTGTAAATATCCTTGTCTAACTATAGTGACTAGTATGTCTTTAAAGTTTTTGGCGGCAACTAGAGCAATTACACAATTAAGTTCAAAAAAGTAGAGTACTTAAGCAGTAGAATACTAGCAGTATGTTGTTCTGATGAACACTGTGCACAACAGTTGAAAGCGCTTAACCCTGTCTTTTGTATCGTGTGGAGTTACAATAAACTAATATATTTCATCACCAGGACGAGCAGTGATTCTTCAGTGTCGGCGTCCAGATTTTTATTTGGTTGGTGTTCGTTCACTATTTAAATAGTCTAATGCTAGCTAACCACTGCATTTCAGCCAATAGTTGCTGCAAGTCTATCTGTTCCATATGTTACAGTTATGTCTAGAGTGTCTTTTTATGCAGAAAACGTTTTTTCACTTCAAAGTAACAGGTCTCATTGTCTTACTTCAAAATACTAATTTGAAAATCTGGCATGCGCCATTTGCAACAGCATATGAGAACACTATCTGAACAAGAATGTATTTATAAACAGGTTATAAAATATTTCTGTTACACTGATGATTTATTATTTACATGCAAAGTTGATAGAAATACGGTAGATAATTTTATGGAACATTTTTCAAAGATTTGGTTTTACATTTATGAAACAAGTTAATAATAATGAAATGAACTATTTGGATGTCACCTTACAGGAGAAGTAGGGAAACAAATATATAGCACAATTTATAGAAAGATTGTAGCCACATAGGACATTTTGTTAGGTACAAGTCACCATCTCCATTTATTAGTCTCACTACCTCATGGAGAATTTATAAAAGTTAGAATGTGGTGTTCAACATGGAATTATTTTTGAAAGAAGACATTAAAATGAAGGAAATATATTTTTCAAAGAGACTATGCCTTGATAGAAATAAATGCAGCATATTAGAAGCATGTTAGAATGTGACATAGCCTTTACAGCAACAGTGTCAGTAACAGAACAAATAGAAAGAATATTAATATTAATAATGAGAAAGAAATATATTTTGTGACACAATTTACTGTCAGAAGAGATCGCTGAATTAATTTAGTTCTGCTATTACAGGATCCTGTGATGAAAAACATAATCCCTGGGAATCATAAACAATGATGTAGGCTTTTGTGCGAAGCCTACATGATGTTTACATGTTTGCGTGATGAGCAGCATAACATAGGCATGGTGCTCATTATGCCTATATAAATACAAGCACATTTCCTGGCCAGCAGCAGTGTTGGTGGGCAGGAAACCATGTTGAGTAGCATAAGCACACACAGTAAACAAACAGGTCATCTATGGGCAAACCTGCTAAGCATGCTCACTCAGACCTAACAAACAGCTACATAAGGCAAATAATGCATGCTGTACGCAGGCAGAAAAAGTATACTGAGTGTACAGTGAACATAAATGAAACATATGAATACAGTAATAAGTAAGAGGGGATGTGAAACGGCAAGGGCAGCTGCAGTACATGGGTTACCAGACAGGAAAAGTGTACTGAGGTCATTGTGCACAGAAATCAAAGCAATGTATACAGAAATATATAAGAGGAGAGGGTAACTGTTCAAATTCTAGTATGATAATTGATGTGAAGATTCTTATGTCGCAAAGACAAATTTGTAATAATAAAATATGGCAATACATATGTCAGAGTAATTAATGATAGTCACTCTTCCTGAGCAAATGTATGTAAAAGCAGACATGATATTATGGGATGTGACAGTTGCATAAATTCACATTGCAACACAGGGGAATTACATGAATGTAATTGACATGCAGAGCTGAGATGACAGATCACAAGGACAGTACATACATTATGGTATATTCATACAGTGTGCATTTCATTAATAATTACAGGTTGGAAAATAGGAATGGCTCAGAAACCACAATCTCCTTTTGCAAGAACTGATCCCATCCCATCACTGTCAGCACTGACCTGTGTATTAACTTCATATGCCTTAGGAATAGACCTAACACATGTATGAGGAGGATCATCCTTGAATGGAATTATGCATCTCAATATGCAAATAGTTTTGCATCCCATATGTAGTTCTGTGTGGTGTTACAAATGTAGGAGCAGAGTGTGACATATGTAATACCCTTGCATAATGCACACACTGTGATGCACTGTGTTCTCCAAAGCTGTGCAATGTCGATAGCTGCTACAGGAGGTAGCAATGGGTATTGCGACAAATGAAAGTAATGTGTGAATTAACAAAGGATCCCTGAGAATGTTCCTAAGTCAAAGTATGATTAAAGTTCATGAAATTATTATTTCTTCAGTCTTTGATGTTAGAAAACAGTGCTCTTTTTAGCATCTGTGGTGTTCCTAGAACTGACTCCTTCTGCAATTTATATGGAGTTATATGTATCGGTAGCATATCTAAATAAGTCTGTAAATTATTTTTTATGAGACCCATTGTTACTGCTACTACTGTAACTGTCTGAGTATCTTTTTCCCACATTGCTCTCATTTCTGTCTGCAAATCCTGATATTTTATGGCTTTGTTTCTCTCTCTATGTAAGATACTCTAATCACTGGGTGTGGTGGTTTCAGTGATCAATGATACTTTTGTCTTCTTTTCATGGACTATCTGCTTTTCTTGCATCTCTTTTCTGAACTGTTCTTAATGAGTGATCCCATGTGATATAAACGTCATTCTCTATAATGCTTTGTGGCTCATGTTTCCAATGCTTTTCAGCTACTTCAGTATTGTAGTGTTTGCACAATCCCCAATACAACAGTCTTGCTACATTATTATGCCTTTTAGCTTACAGGACATTTGCCATTGGTGTATTATACCCAGCAACAAGAGGTGTGACTGCTTCAAGTTCTGTTTTAGAGAACCTGCATTTGTCTGTTTCTATTACATGCTCAATGGACTTTGTAAACCAATGTGTGCATAGTCCACTATCCTTTGCTGCTAATGTTAACCTTTCATCTTTTGGCTTAACTTCACATCTCCTTAACCATTCCTGCTTCAAATCCTGATCAACATGACGTTGTTCCAGTAGTTTTCTGTATTTGCAACTATATTTATGCCTTTTGCACATTTCTTGCCTTCTCATCTGATTCCTCTCCTTATATACTTTTGTTTTTTGGCACACTCATTTGCTGCCTGACTTTTGTCTGCTTCTGGTTTGCTTTCTATTCCCACTTGACATCAATATGCTTCCATTAAGCTAAGCAAGGAAATCATCTTTGATTTATTCTCTTCATGTTTCAAAACTTTCACTATGTTTGGCTCTGATGAAGTCAGCAGTTCTCAAAATTGATTACATGTATAGATATGTAGTTGTAGGAGCCCAATACCTCCTTCAGAATGAGGAATACATAATGCTGGTATGTACTGATTGTTTTATATATCATTTGTATATCATTTGATAAGCATGAAGCATTTTTCTTGTTTTCCTCTCCAAATGATCCAATACCTTTTAGGGCCAGTCAATCACCCCAAAACTGTAAGTTAAAACAGAAACAACAAATTGGTTTATAGCTTAGACTTTGTTCCTAGATGTCAGGGCTGTTTTCAGTATTCATAGGTTAGTACTAGGCTAACTGCCCTTGTGAGCCATTTTAAGCCTAGCCAATTATCTCCTGTGAGGTTCAAACCCTGTACCTTATGTTTGTAAGGAAAACACCTTAACCATTAGGCCACCCTCCATCTTCTAAAGGACTCCTTACTGAGTTTTATTTGCATTTGTTTGTGTTTTATTGTTGATCTTTTATCAAATCTCAAATATTTATAAGCATCCTTCTGCTCAATTTCCTTCATATCACATTCCTGTCCTAGACTATTTTCTTTATGCTGCAGCTTTCCAGCTTTAAATGTTACTTTTGCACATTTATCAAGGCTAAATGATATTCTTATTTCATCTGGAAAAAGTTCTGACCACTTCCACTTGTGCTTTCAGCTCCTCATCTGATGGACTATACAGTTTTAAATCATCCACAAAAAGAAGATGAGAAGTCTTTATACTGTGTTGTTTTCTAGAACCTGAATTGTAACCATGACATATTCTGTTAAGTAGATAGTTTAATGGGTTAAGGGCAAGACAATAGAGTAACAGTGACAAAGAGTCAGCCTGTAATACCCCCTTGGAACTTTTATCCATGGGATAATAATTTGTCCTTTATCATGGCTTAGCTGCAAAGTGGTTTGTCACTGTTTCATGGTCACTGTAATATAATTGATCCATGTAGGGTGTATCTTATAAATCTTTAAGCACTCCTTTATCCATGAATGTGGGATGCTATCAGATGTTTTTTTTTTAATCTATTCATGCCATACTTAGATTCTTCCCCTTTTTTCAATTCTCCATTATGACTTTATTTAACAACAAATTACCCTTTGTTCCATGTGACTTTCTTTTGTTGTCCCTTTGCTCTATTATTATTATGAATCAAGGAATATGTGTCCATGTAATTACTTAGAAAGATTCTTGATCTATGTCAGACAACACTGCCTGATGCTAGGTATACCCAAACACACCTGTAGTCCCTTGCTGTTGTCACTATGATGGTAGAACATCAATCACGTACAATGTAGATATAATCCTGTATTGGAACACATGCCTTACTTAGGCCACAACATGCATTACATTGTCTCATGTCCTCAGTTCTGAGGAGGCATGTCACTAACAATGTAATGGAACGACAATCTATTCCACTGACAGTATCAGTCTGCAATACAGCCTTTCCAATGGAAATGTAGAACAAACTCTTGTAACCGGAAACAACATTTATACATGAACACAGCACACGTGGGTGACAACACTGTTAACATATACACTGACTGTAAGCAATGGTGTCTGGATTGGAAATATATAGCTAACATCACAGGCTAATTCTGAAACACAAGCACAGATACAGATTTATTTGATGATTGAGACACTGCTCATTTCAAAGTATGATATCACTATTGTATATTATCTTCATGTTTCTGCTAAAAAGGGGGTTGCACACCACAAGCACACGGTATAGCTATACACCATATATGTATTTGCAGTCTGTTCCGCATGGTAAGAGGAAGAAATGCACACTCAAAGATGACAGTCATTCTTGTATTCGAACTCCTGCCCTATGTACTGACACAATCTGCAAACAGCTGTGTTATATGCACACTCCACAGGAGAAGTCTGATTGCATGTAAGTCACACTGCAGAAAGGATGACATAAGCTGACTCATGCAAAGGAGTCAGTGCAGACCCAACTCTCCATAAAGAAGTGGTTAATTAACCACAGAGTTCACTGCATTTCACATGAGTACTTTAAACACTTTCCATGCAATGAAGTGATATAAGATCCAGAGCTCTTCCTAAAGCTCAGTGCTGGGAAATGTATTTGTGGGGATGTTGGCAAAGTGTTTGTGCATATGTGATTAGATTCTGATGTGTTGAACTCAGATTGTGAAGTACCAGTGTTTAGTGGTGTTAAGTGGTGCTCCTTGGCAACCTTTGCACAAAGGTGGGAGGGTGGCATAATGGTTAAGGTGCTTACCTTAGAAATACAAGGTACAGGGTTTGATTCTGACATGGGGTAATTGACTAGGCTTAAAAATGGCCCATAAGGGCAGTTAGCCTAGTACTAACCTATAAGAATCACAGAGGAAATGTGATTCTGATTACATTTACAACAGATCTTTTGCTCCACATGTTTTATTATACCTTTCAGTGTTAGCGCCAAAGTTTAAATCAGAAAAGTAATGTTGCCTTCTCCATGTATGCAACAGTAAACTGTGAGTAAACAAAATTCTCTGAAGGAAACTAAAAAACTTAATTTGTTATGCCTTTTACAGAGCAAACATGCTTAGCCATGATGAGTGATTATCGGCACTCTGGACAGTACTTAGGAAAAAATCCACCTGTCCCTCTAGCTTTCTCTGTGGTGCAAGCTGTAAACTTTAAAAAATAAATGATACAGCAGAGCTGAAGCTGGGTTCGACTCCAGTATGCAGATTATCTTATAAAGAGTGCCAGAATGTGATTATTATAGTAACTTTTTATCATGTCTTTAAGAATGCCTATTAATGACTATTATACATATGCTGCATGGCCAAGTTGTGTGTGTAAAACTACTGAAATAATCTTTTATACCTACTACATATGACACATGCTTTAAGGGAAATCACAAGTTAACCCCCTCACTCTCCAATATCCTTACCCCATATACCAACCTCAGTTCCCTTCGATCATCAAATAGTAATCAAGTATTAACCATCAAATCTAACAACATAGGTGGTGACGCTCTTTACGCTAACTCTATTGGAAAGCTATGGAATTCCCTTCCCAATAACCTTAGACTCATGACATCACTCACGCCATTTAAAAATAATCTTAGAGAATATTTCAAGTCCCACTGGCTATGCCCATGTCCAACCCCAGATTAATACCTACAGCTTTCACTTTACCCTACTTCCTTACTCTCTCACTACTATCAACCAGTTTATCTCCTCCTTATCTACCTTTTCTGATCTATTCAACCTATTGATTTCTCTTTACAAGCATGTATATAATGTTTATTTTACTGTTTTCTTATTCTTTACAATGTAAGATTATACCAATGATTTCTCACTACAATCATGTATATAAGGTTTATTTTACTGTTTTGTTATACTTTACAATGTAAGATTTCTATAAAATTGTAATGCTAAACTGTTCTCATGGTTGGGAGCTTTTCTCCCCGGGCCTCTACTGAAAAAAGATATGTATCCAGCTAGACTAGCCCGGTCAACAAATGTAAAATAAATAAAATAACTGGGTGTACAGTGCAGTATAAGGCAAACACTCACCGCATTGTGCAATAACACCTTAAATATCATTTAACATGACATACTACAGTTGCTTGCTGCCAGACCTCATAAAAATGCTGAAGACTACAACTGACCAAACAGAAGGGGCTTAGAGAGATACACAGGAAACTAATTCACAGGAAAGACACGTATAAAAACAGGCAGTAAGAGTTTCACCCAATGCTGGATTCAAACTGTCAAGATGAAAAATTAAGTTTATAGACTTAATCATTTTCTCTAGATCCCACCGAAGAAATCCTAGTTCACACATGCCAGAACTACACCTCTGAAGGAACAGTGATAACCTGCTTAGCCAATGGAAGATGTAGGTTTTATTCTTCAGCAAAGTGAGGGCAGACAGACAATGCCATGACATGAGATTCACACGCATCAGCCTACTGAAGAGTTAATACAGAGGTGCGAGAGAGAAGGGGTGAAGGTAGAGACAGATATAAAGATACATAGGAAAGGGTGCTGATATGGGTCATTCATGTACATCTTAATGGTGTGGCCACAGTAATAATCAGTCGTGTTCTGTATCAGTAAGTGATGACTGTGGGGATGAAGAAGCTGGAGGACAGGCAAAACTTAATGATGACATGAACAGAATATGGTTGGTTTAATAATTCTTTCGTATGCCATGCATGTGTTTGCAAATGTCTTTTTGCAACAGTATTCAGAATCGGCTGTTGTTACTAGGTAAAAAGTTGGATATATGTCATTAAACATATCATAGAAGTGTAACATTAAGAATTAATGTGACATACATCTGTACTCAAACCCTTGATGCTATGGCCAGAAACTAATCTTCAGACAAGTGATTTATGTCAACCATCCATAGAGGAAGTTGGACTTTGGTAAAACTAGTAGTCAAATAACTGTTAGAGTAAGTGTTGCAATTTATTGCCTTTATTATGCCTTTACTTTATATTCTGATAGTGCAGAATGTTTAATCATCTTTGTTTGAGGATAACCAGACTACGGCGGGTGATGGCAACAACTGACCAGGTTTTGCTATAGGACATTAACAGCCATTCATTGTCATGCTCCATTGCTAAGTGATGCCAAACTCCATGCAAAGGCTCAGGACAGAAACTAAAGGCTTCCTTGTGGGCCATTTCTGGCTATGTGTATTGTGTATGATTCTATTTTTTGACCAGATTAAACACTTGAAAATGGGGTAGACAGGAAAGGGGTGAAATGAAGTGGGCAAGCAGAGGGGAGGACACTCGAAAAGAATAGAGGAATTTGCAGGAAGGTAGTGGGATAGAACCACAGCTATCCATTTCTTCACAACATAAACATCAACATAAATGTCAAGCCTGAGAACAGTGAAAATCTAGTCCTTACCCTCAGAACTGTCATCACTTTCTCCTTTCTCAGTTTCCTGTGTAAGTGCTCAAAGTGGCATTGTCTTGGCAATCTGATGAAGCACCTTTTCGGCACAGCTGATTCGGGCACCAAAGTCCCTTTCCATTATAGCCTCTGTCAGCACTGTCAGCTCTTGGCAGGTGACAAAATCACCATCTTCACTAATGCTACTCTTGGAGGGTACCAATGCACCAGCTGCTGGGACAGAACTACCTGATGTGGATGGGGCAGGTAGAGCAGGGGCTGTGGAGGCAACTCTGACAGCCTGGGACTCTGAAGTGCTAGGTATCAGTGCTGTAACCTGTGGTGGGATGGCTGGCCGATCCGCAATGGCCAGTCTACCTCTCTGTGCCGCATATCAGGTTTTATAAGCAGAAATGTATGACGACAGAACATTTTTAAGCCATGTAAAATAACCCCACCCAAAAAAAAATCCATGGCATATCAAATGACTGCATAATTTCAGAAAACAAAACAGGATTATCCAGTCTGTACACCCTTGCCACATCAAGGCATGATGGGAAGGTCTTACTTTGTTGTACCATTAATCAAATGCACTGCTATGATATCAGAGATGTAACTATTCATTGCCATATTGATATATTGCATACAATTACAGTACTTATTAGGGTTACATTAAGACCTGATGCATACATACCCCATGCCTCTCTGAGGCAATTTAACCTCTCCTGGTACACCTCAAGGTTTGCTGCAATGTCTTCAGCAGGTGTATAGCAGAGAAGAAGACATGTGAAAGCATATCAAATAACAGTGTTGGCTGTGTGCTGCATTCTGTATCATTTAATACTGAGGGTATTTTATCAAACAGCAAAGAAGGTTTGAAACATGGCAGTAAGATGTGCCGTGCTTGAAGCTCATCATGTTCACACTTTTTTCAGCTCATCAACACTGACAGCCTCAATGGCTTGCCTTGTTATCCTTTGTATTGTAAATATTAAATAGGATGACTTTGTACATAACTTTCTTGAATTATACGCTCTAAAAAGTTAGCTGACCAATGTGAGAATCAAACCTAGAAAAGAAAAAGTACCTAAATTTAAACCAAGGTGATTATCTGTCAAACATAAATGTTTGCATTTATGTGCAAACTCTGTTTTCATCATGTTCATTACAGATAAGCTGAATTCGGTATGAGTGGAGATTTACTCAATATAGGTCTGTTTGTGAATGATTTTAGGAAGTCCTGTGAAATGCATTCCCGGGTAAGAGAGAGTATTACTGTTTGTAAATATATGTCAGATGAATAGACTTTCAGGTACTGACTAATACAGGTTTGAGTATGGTACATACATACTTCACTACACGTACTGTCCAAAACACAACATTGGCCTATGTGAGGAGAGAAGATGATTTTAACTTGGGTATTTGCCCACCATAGATATGCAGGTGCATTTTATTCCATTATCAAACATATCTTCCTTAAAGAATTGCACACACATTCAACTATGTTTCATAACTAAACCAGTAATGGCATATCTTAACCGTTAATGAGACGTGTTGCAATAAACATAATTATGTTGTATGTAGTGTTACCTTCCTAATCATAGGTTCATAGGTTGGTACTAGGCTATCAGCCCTAGGGCCTATACAAGCCTAGCCATAACAATTCCCTGGCTATTTCTTCCCACATTATCTACTTTCCTGGACCCCTGTCTAGTAGGGCGACTGACGTGATCCCTGGGGTGAATTTCCTTTCTCCCATCCAAACATCAAGGTTCCTCTTGAAGAGGTCCAAAGAGGCACTCTGCTTGACATGTATGGGCAATCTATTCCAGAGTCTGGGGAGTCTCTGGGTCAGGAACCTATCCCTCCAGCATGTTTTGTTTATTGTGATGACAAGGTTTAGATCCCTGGAGCGTGTAGCTCTGAGGGATTGGGATTTCTTTAAGTGTAGCATGTCCAACAGCTCTGGGTTTGACATGGCCTTGTATGTTAAGCAGAGATCGCCTCTGAGTAGACGATATGCGACAGAGTATAGCTGGAGTTTTTAAGGCGGTCAGCGAGGGCATCTGCTTTAGGCCTGTGATTCTTTTAGTGAGGTATTTCTGAGGCCTTTCCAGTTGTTGCAGATGTCTTGAGAGGTACATACCAAATGGGGCGTTGTATTCTATAATGGGTCTAATGAGGGATGAGTACAGTGGGACAATGACCTCCTTTTTACTGGATGAAAAGCCCTTTGTGATGAGGTGTGCCACATAGAAGGATTTCCTGACTGTTGTGGCGATGTGGTTATCGAAGGTGAGACCACTGTCCACCTGTGCCCCTAAGTCTCTTATCACACTTTCTGTGTTTAGTGTACTGCCACCTATATGGTAATTCATGGATACATGTTTTTTCCCAAAAGAGATAACAATACATATCTTGACATTGAGCTTGAGCCCATGGCTCTGGCACCAAGCATCTGTTTCTGTAAGGCCCTTTGTAGAGTATCCACATCATTTGGGATTCAATAATGGCTCCCAGTTTGCAGTCATCTGCAAACTTTGTTAGCCAGAGTCCCTTAGTGTTGACTTGTACTTCAGAGAAGTAGATGCCAAACAAGAACGCCCCCAGGACTGAACCCTGAGGTACTCCACTTGTCACTTGTCTGGAGCTGGATTTGGAGTCGGCTACTTTTACAGTGTGAGTTCTATCAGTAAGCCATTTAGCAACCCATTGGGTGACATAGGGATTAATACCCAACTTAGTAAGTTTATCTATGATTCCAGAGTGGGGGATGGTGTCAAAGGCCTTGGCAAGGTCTAGATAGGCTGTGTGGACCACCTTACCCTTGTCCATGGCTCTGGAGACTGATTCAAAGAAGTCAATCAGGTTCAGGAGACAAGATCAGCCCTTCACAAACCCAAACTGGGTGGGGTCCAGTGTTTGAAGGTTGCCAATGTCTTTGTTTATAAGTTCCATGATAATACACTCCATGGCCTTGCAGATAAGGCTTGTCAGACTGATGGGACGGTAGTTTCCGGGATCCAAGATGGATCCCCCCTTGTGGATTGGGATAACTGTAGCTCTGCGCCACTCAGTGGGCACGAAACCTGAGGTGAGGCTATGATTAAACATGACACTTAGGTGAGGTGCCAGTTCATATTGTAGTTCATGTAGTACACAGCCCGGGATGTCATCTGGTCCCATGGATGCTGTATTCTTGGCTTTAGAGAGTGCGTTTTGTACCTGTGTGGCCGTTATTACTGGAATTTGGCAATCTTCCGGTATTGAGATGGGCCATTTAGGGGGTGAGAGGGGGGTGAAGTTGGCACTGAATCGATCTGCCAGGATATTGGCAATATCCTTTGGATCAGTATATTTATTGCCATTCTGTTTTAGCTCAGAGCAGATCTGAGCATTGCCATTTAGATTCTTGACATAGTTATAGAATGCTTTGTGGTTGTCTTTGGAATCAAAGTGTTAGAAATTGAGTTCTGACAACCTTTGTAAAAATAGGTGCTATCTAGATTTGCACCCTGGATCACCTGTGTTTTGCTTCTAAAATCAGTACACTTAAACCTTGTGCTACAGAGACAACAGAGGAGGTAGATGTTCTCCCATCAGTACTGTCCAGAGTGTTGACGTGTGTGCATTGCTGCTAAGCCTGTTTGCACTACAGAAGACTACCAAATAACATTTTTCACTTTTTTCTTAAGCAGATAAGCTTGTGTGCCACTCAGCAGCAAGCAAGCGCACAAGGCAAAAAACAGGAAAAAAAGAAACAGGAAAAAGTATATGTAGTTATGATGAAAGCGATTCCTACATCAAGAGTAGTAAGTTCCTCAGTCCCTTCACACTGTATGGATTTCCACCCCAGGGAAACTGTGCTAAGGGGCCAAAGGCACTGCATTTACAGCTTCTCACTGACTCATTAGAAATACCATGCATCGGTGCTAAACATGCTTAAGCTAATGAAAATTTCAAAAATAAAATTGTTCACTGTTTCCTTCAAGTGTAAGCCCTGTTTGCACTCTGCCAAGCAGTGCTGAAATTACACAAGCAAAAGAAACGTATATAACAATTTATATTCCACACAAGAAATCACAAGCTGCATTTTCACCTCTGCAGCAAACATTCCAAGCAACATGTGGCTTCAAATCCTACATCCTATTTCATGTTTCTTTAAAATCATTTAATTTAACCCATGTGCTACAATGATACTTAGATGCAATGTAGAATTTCTTCTTTTACTGCTAGAGTGCTTTAGCAAAGTGCACCTGTACCAGTGTGAAATGTGCTACTGACAGCAAGGCAAATTACATTTCTCAGTTTGTACCTTGGGCTGGGGATAGCTAGCCTTAAACAGATAATAATTTAGAGAAGCTTCAGGATGCAGCATCTTGTTAGTTATAGTTATGCACATTAACATATTATTATGTGGAATACCCTCTTTGGAGAATATGTAGTTAACAATTTTTCAAGTTTTTCGTTTTGGACTTTTACACAATTTTCTACTAATTTAACATTAGTTTAGGTTAAATTTGTTTAAAATTATAGCTGGTTATTTAGGTTTTTAATAAGAACCTTTTTCGTGTACATTTACACACACTAACAAAAAGGTTTTATAATTGTTGTGCACTTTTGCGTATTTATGTAACAACGAAAATTGTTTTTTAACAATATATACAGGTTATATTAAGTTAGTTTTAAAGTTAGGGTGATACATGTCATGTCTTTCTATTTGCAATAGTTTTAGATTAGTAAGTTGAGACGCTGACAAGTGTCACATGATAAGTTTAATTAATTTATTTAACTAATTTACATGTTTAATAACCTAAGTTTTAAATTGAACTGTTGCTTGCCTATTGTTTGTTTGTTAATTCTGAGGAAGGAAGGGCACTGAACCTTCCGAAAGCGCTTAATTTATTAAACCGGAGTTTGGACTTTGTTTAACTGTTTATATTGCTTTTCATTCAGCTATGAGTTCCGTTTTCACTTTTTGTGAGTTCTACCTTGGGCTGGGGATTCTCGTTCACTGCTTCGTAATGCTACCACTCAACAGTGCTCTCTGCCAAAACTGCACGCAACTGAGAAACGCAAATAAATAAAAAAAAAAAAGTAAAGACAATTATCACTAGTAACACATATAGGGTAATACTAATAAAAGGGCAGAATTGTGAAGTGATCTGTGTATGGTACAACCTGATCATATGCTCAAAAATATGCATTAACTCTGCCAGACAGCACACTATCTGGAACTTAACCCTCAACTCAGTACAATACAAGCACACGCTCAGTTGTGTTTCATATTCCTCTTTGCCACCAACACAGGACTAAAAAATGTTACCCCTCTCATTTACCTCAACATGTCAAGATCAATGCCATATTGACTAATACTTTACGCTAATAATACTCCACACCATTTTACTGAAAGGGTTGCTAACACTGCCAGCTACTTCTTTTATTTATTTTCTGAACATCTTTGCCTATTCTCAGCTTAATTACAGAAATTCAGTGGTATGGCCATTTATTTGCATCTTTGTTTCACTGTGTAATATAGCTGATCAACATTTTAGACAGATTTTAAGCAGAGGATGGACAGTGTGCTCATAGTACAAGGATTTCAGTTTTGTTAAGGTTGTTTTTGTTGCTCTTAAGGTGCTTACACCTTTTTATTGCAAGTCTACTTTGCATGATACAAACCCTTAAAAAAAAACAGTCACTTCGGTATTGCTTGTTGTTGTAGTCTGAGCAATCAGAAATCGTTGCAAGCCACTAGCAGCTAACAATTGTTATTGCTCTTCCTTGCAGTCCTAGGGCAGGAGCATGCAGTTGTGTAGCTACCTACACCATGTTTACATCTCCTACACCAATTGTTTTTGTTTTTTTTTGGTATTCAGGAATGCTGATGATTTCATACCCCATTTGCTTCTTCACAATGCTCAGAGTTCTGAATCTACATTATAGAAAGGTAATAGTGTGGCTTTGGAAGCGAACAGAGCATTATTGCTATTTATTTGAAGGACATTGTTCTACAAGTCACTGCACTATTTCATAAGGTATGTTTGTCGTCTATACAAACTGCTTACATATTCATATTTTTAATGTATTTCAATATGCAGTGGAATAAAGAATTTTGTGATGTATGCAGTTTTACAAATTTCAGTACTGCTATACTGCATGTATGGCAGTTCTTGCTGTGCCGTCCACGTTAGCATGGTTACGTCACAGAATTGTGTCATTATTTGCTGTTGAGTGACTGCTTTGATTGTATGGATAACTCATTGGCTAGGATGAATGACACACTAGATTAGGTAGTGTCTGTGATGTCTGCTGGGAATGGCTGCCATCCACGTGTCTTTGGTGTCACCCATGAGCTACTACCCCCCCACCTACGAGAATGATGATGACTGTGCCATTGGGTTTGTTCATTTGGGTTTGACTTTGGGTTACATATATGTCTGGTGCACAGAGTGGATAGGTACAAAACTGACAGTATGCAGGTAGTTTATCTTCTTACACATTTATTCATATACTACAGGTTCCACACTTACCTTGACATTACTGCAGTTATGAGTCATGCACTTTGGGGCTGTCTCTGTCTGATGCTCTCTGTATACAGACATTACATGGTTAATTAACATTTGACGACATTGGTTGGCATCACTTTTAATATTTGTATGTGCTTAGGTTGTTATGTGCATTCCTTTGCTGGTGACAATGTGTTATCATTTGTCTCTTAGCTGCTGGGTGTGTGACAGTTACCTCTGCAGTTAGATATTGTTCCTCAGGATCCTCATCTGTATGTGCAGGAGGTGCTGGCCCTGCCTGTGGTCCAGGAATGTGCGGTCCTGGCCCTTCCATATTGTGCAACATAGCACAGATTGTGAGAATTTCTGCACTGGTGACTGGGTCATATTGCAGGGCACTTCCTGATGTGTCTAGCCATAGGATCAGTGACTTTAGAATGCCAAACACACACTCTATGAAGTTTCTAGTTTGAGTGTGGGCATCATTGTATCCTTCTTTTGAGGGTATGTATGCATTTCTTATGAGTGTCATGAGACACAGTTCTAGTGCATAACCTGCATCACCCAGTAGATGGCCTTGTGGAACATCACCGCTAGCAAACCTTGTGTAAAGCTGTGAGGTGTGCCAAATGTGTGAGTCATGATAACTGCCTGGTTTGCCTGCACAGACATTGAGGATAATCCCTCAGGCATTGCAGACAAGCTGGCAGTTCATTGGGTGGCATGCCTTCCTGTTGATGAATGTCCTTCATTGTTCACCAGGTGGGGCTTTTATTTCTATGTGAGTAAGGTCTTTGGCCCCCAAGACTTCAGGGAAGTGTACCACAGTGTAGAATTCCTGCATTGTTCCTGCTCTCTCCTCTGCTGTGCAAGGAAAGTAGATGAACTCCCTTGCATGTTATAGCATAGCATTTAAATATTGGTGAAATATTCTAGAAGCTGAAGCCTGTGACACCCCTAGTATATATCCTGTGGGTCTCTGGAATGTACCAGCTAATATCCTTAATGCTATACATACCTTAGTCTCCACTAGTATAGCTTCTCCTTGATTTCTCTTGGGTCTGAGGTGGGAGTGGCATAGGTTGCAGAGTTCCTGTAGTGTTCCCCTATCAGCCCTGTAGTTCATGATATTTAAAATTGTTCTGAACACCCTTCTTCCCCTTGAATGAGGTCTATCATCACCATCAACAGCATAGATTTGAAACTGTTACACATGCAGGAGAGCAGCAGCAGCCCCTAACATTGTTTCTTTTTCTAAGTGTGATGGTGGCTGTATTCCAATAGGTTTTGGGGTTCATGGCAAAGGGCTTAGCCATCTCTGCACAGTTACTTTATAGCTTACTCAATGGCTTCACCATATTGGATTGGTACATTAGCATGTAATTAAGCTAATTTTGTTTTTATTAGCATACTCTGCTGTTTACCTTTGTTTGGTGTCTCTACATGATATGTAGAACCATGTAATGAGTACAAAACAGTACACATGATAGCAGCACAAAAATCAGACAATTGTGAATCCAGCCCAATAAGTAAGCAGTCTGAAATATCTTATTGTACTGGAAACAAAAAGACACTGGAACATAGGTATGATGTAATACCTTTTACCGGACCAACACAGATTTTGCAATTATTAGGTTTTACAGGATAGCAGAAACCCCTCATCAGGAGTTATATATAATATACTATAGATGAAAAAGTTTGGATGATATATCTACAAGGAGCAACTTTAGAATTGCTTGTTAGGTTTTGATAAATGATAAGATAGGTTTCAAGAGTACTTTCCCTTGTGGGAATTACCTCGACATGTGGCTACCTTCTACTTTTAATAAGATTAATGATAAGAGATTTGAGACAGCAAGTGGTGTACATGTTTGTTTGAAGAGGGGTCTATGTTAGAAAATGTAGCTGCAGTTTATTTTACAGAAATGAAACCAAAAGTTTAAAATGAAAAAAAAAGCATTTGAGAGGGATATCAGAAGAAAGAATGCAGCCAACCCATTCACAATTAATTTTGATAAAAGCATGCAAACCATTTAGATAATTTGAAACCATATGTTTTAGAGCAAGTCATTTTAAGCAGTAGAAGTTAAAAATTTTAAAACTTTTGTTGAAAGTGTTTTAATTCTGAAATATAATACTGTTGTTCCTTTTAGACTTAATACTGTAATCATGGAATTTTAATTAATTAACTTAGTTAATTTAACTAATTGAACTTAGTTAACTTTAATTGAATAATTGGTTTCCTTTTACTATATAATGTGGGGTTTTTGCTGTTATTTTATCTTCCTTTGAAGGCGATAGATGATATGCTAGGGGAATAAAATGTTGTGCTTTA